>NC_081182.1:55285700-55585700 GCF_029867415.1 Vicia villosa | reverse complement strand
TGCCTCACACTGCAGGTAGGTACTAAGTGAGGCATGCCATGGAAATCTTTCACTTGCTAACTGAAAATGAGGATTTATTGATTTCTTATTGGTTTGATTTCCTGGATGATGGCATTTTTGTAATAGCTTTTGGAGTGGTTTTATTTGAACTCATTACTGGAAGAAAACCAATTTAAACCAAAAGATTTCCATGAGAAGAGAATTTAGTATTACGGGTGAGTTATCATAACACTTTGCAAAACAGATTTGGTTCATTTTGAGTCTTTTGATAGATAATGACCAAGTTAACATAACCCTAATCACATCAAATGCTCTTTCTCAGCCATATTATCTGAAGAGTGGCAACACAACTACAAGGCAGACTAGAGGTTCCCTTGCTTCCTCAACAAAATCATTGGCGTCCTAGATCATGGACTTGATGTTTGGATTCTATATCAAACTTTATCATCCTTCCTATTTTATTATAAGCAATATTTTTACTCGGTTATTCATACTCTCTAAAGAGGTTCGGCGTATTATGTTTTTTTGGATTTGAGTTGGAATATTTACTCATTGGCATCTTAGCATTGTGATCTTATGATCGGTTACTTAGTTTTGTGTTTGTTGGATTTGAGTTGGAGTATTTACTCATTTAATTGAATTCTATGGCATCTTAGCATTGTGATCTTATGAATGACTACTTGGTTGGCAAATGTTTTGAGAAAGGTTCATAATTTATGGATACAGGTTGATCTATGTTAGTCTAATCATTGTGCCGATACTTTAGTTTTTGGACAGAATTGAAAGTAATGTTGATTTGTTGGATATTCATGGAGTTTATCTCACTTTGATATATGCATGCTTTTGTCTATGCACTTGACATATTGATATTCATTTCACATCAGAAAAACTTAGTAAAAGTTTTGACAATCAGTTATATGATTATTTCTTCTTTAGATTTTTTTTAGATTTTTTACATTTTGAATTAGTTTTTACATATGGTCATTTCTTCCTTGACAATTGCACGAATTGAAGATTTATTTTATAGTAAACAATATAAACATATAATCTTATTTAAAGGATCCATAAAAATATTTTTTCCAAAATATTTAACCTCAAATATATTAAATATTTTAAAGTAATTAATTGAATTATCAATTTAAATTTTAGTTTTTTTTTTGTTGTATATGAAACATTAGAAAGTTTGTATTTTTTTTCTCATATATTTGCATTTTTTTCATATGTTAAACGAGTTGTATTTGCATTTAATTAATATAATTGAAATTCACAATAGTATAGATAATTTGATACAAATTTTAATTTAATACTACTTATCACATTAAATTTATATAATTGATATTGTTAATACATATTTTACTATGATTATGGACCATTGGTTTTCCCAAACATTTCTTCTTAGAAGACGTAAAGTCCCTCATTTTGTTCATTTTTTGATACATGTATTCCAATAAAAATAATAAAAATAAATTTTTATTTTATTTTTTAATACTGTATTTCATCCATATTCAAAATCAACAATAATCAATCCTTACATTTACATTTAACGTAATCAACAAAACTAATAATGTGATATGGGGCCAATAATGATATATTTACTTTGTATTAAATAGAATGAGATCTTTATCATATCTTTTTTATTCCATTTATCAGTATATTTTTTATTTACTAATTATAAAATCATATTAGTATTATTGTCAAATTCAATACAATATTCGCACAAGATATGATAATGCCCTTAATTGTAATTTAATACTAAATTGCTAACCAATTTTCAAAATAATAAATATTATACCCTACATTAGAGCCCTTAATTGTAATGGCTTTGGTATAACGCCCTTAATTGTAACGCCCTTAATTAGGGTATAATAACGCCCTTAATTATAATTTCATACTAAATTGTTAACTAAGTTTTATTAGGCCATTAATTATAATGGCTTTGGTATAACGTCCTTAATTATAATTTCATACTAAATTGCTAACTAAATTTTAGAATAATAAATAGTATACCCTACATATTAGACTAATTCGTTATCTTAGAATGTTTTTTTTAGACAATTCATTATATTAGAATGTCACATTCTAAGTTAACATTTTTTTGGCTAATTTTTAAAATTTATTAAAAATTCGATCATTATAATTGATCATGCCATTAAATCTATAAAATATTAAATCAATTAAAATTACCAATTATTATTAAATGAATCAATTTTATTAAATTAACAATATTTTGGAAATTATACCTGGATCTTCCTTAATCAATTTTCTATCTTCTTTTCCAATTATTTTTTAATCTTTAAATTTAATTAATTATAATAAATGTATTATCAATATGTTTTATAGTTATGTAATTTTAGATTTGTAATAAATTGAAATAACTTTTGATATTAAAGAATGCAATTTTAATTTTATAATTTAAATTTGTACTATGACTTTATTTTAATTTTTTATAATATAATAAAAAATAAATTTGCAAGCTTAGAACAGTTATTTAGTTTTTATTTTGTTTTTTTTACGTTGAGATCATTTTTTATGATTAGATTCAAACTTAGAATAAAAACTTAAAGGGTTTGTGTTTTTTTTCTTATCATTCAAAAAATCCAAATTTTTATCTCTTTTTGTTCCTTAATTACCCTAATCACAATCAATTTAAAATGGTTTTACATACCCCTGAGAGTAATTACACCCCTAAACTTATTAAATTACAGCAGCCTAATTATTTTAAATATTTTATTGGAATAATGCAGCCGCCAATATAATTATTTCATTGGAATATGAAAAAGAACTTACAACACGCTTTACTCTCATTTCCTCCACCTTCCTCATACTCTCTCTTTCTCCTCCGGAAAAAAATTCCCAATTCTCATTTTTCCTCCATCATCATTCAACACTGCACCATCCTTCATTCTTTTTAATTTTATTTTTGAAAACACTGTTTCTCTCTACAGTTTTCCTTCATCTTCATCTCTTTCATCTTTGTTGCTTTCATTTTCTTGATGCTTTAATTTATTCGTCTATGTTGCTTTTAACCAGATAATAAGTCGATAATTTTCCTCCGTTAAGGATAATAATGATTATTAACATCATTTTGAAATATTTGTATTTAAAAAATAACATCATAGTTATTCTTATCTTTATATAATAATAATAATAGTAATAATAATAATAACAATATAACAACAACAATAATAAAAATACTTTCTATAAAAAAATAAAATAATAATATTATTATTAATAATAATAATAATTTATTAGTATTGTAAATGGTGAATATTTATAAAATTTATTTTATATATTTATTACATATTAAATATTATAAAAAATTCTTAATTTGGAGAAATTTGCATGTATTAAATTGATAAAAAAGATGGATAACACAATTTTCTTATGAAAAACTCAAATTTGTTATTATTTTTATTTAATTTATTTTATTATCTATTCAATATTTATAAAAAAGATGGATAAATTCATACTATATTTTTGCATATATAAATTCATAATATATAAATTTTATATTCATATGAATTTTATACTCATATGATATCTTTTACAATTTACTTATCACATTGCATTTTATAAAAACTTTTTCTTTTAAATTTTTCAACAATGATTATTTGTTTAAGATTTGTCAGAGATTTCTTATAAAATTTAACTGTGTTTAAATATACTTTCTATTATATGATAAAATTATATATTATCAATAGAATTAATAAATTTACAATACAGAAAATTTAAAAATTATAGGCATGCCTGACGGACCTAACCTATTATTTTGACGGGCCGACAAAATATTTACTTAAATTGAACAAGTATATAGATCATATATTAATGAGTTCTGAATTACTATAGCATATAACTTCTAAATTACTACACAAATTTAACAAACATAATCAAATTGTGTTATCCATCTTTTTTTGGTAGAATTATAAACAATTATAAAAATTATTGGCATGCCCGACGGGCCAAACCTTTTTTTCCACCATATATTTGGTTTAATAGCAATTAAACAATCTATCTATATCCTAACAACTACTACATAATAAATTAAATTAATATTTATATGACAATTAATATTGATTTTTTTCTGTTAATTCGTATAAATTAAAATACATTTTTTAACCATAACCATATTATATTTATTTAATATTTATACCGACTTTACGTGACCCGTGCGGGCGCACGGGTCCTTTACTAGTTTGTTAGATAGTAGATAAGTAACGCTGAATAGGAACATTTTTTCCGATAGTCGCTGAATAGGAACATTTTTTTCTTAATCCAAATCTATTTTTTGTGTTAACAATTTTTTCCTTCAACATAATTTTTTATATGAATATGACATAGGTCAATATTACTTTTAACTTTTTATTCTCTATCTTTCAAAAACAATAACTCATCTTAATTATTACTTATTTTAATTTAAATATTATATAATTTGGTTAAATATATTTTTAGTCCCTATAAATATATTAAATTTAACTTTTAATTCTAGATAAATAGTGTCATGTTTTATTTCTTATAAAATTATTATTATATGATGTTTTAGTCCTTTTACAGAGACTAAGAGTGTGTTTGGATGAGGTAATTAGAAATTTTAAAGCAATTTAAAATTTAAAGCAATTCAAATGATTCAATTCAAATCCATTCATTTTTAAATTATTTTGTTTGGATGGAGTATTAAGATAATTCATTGTTAGACATTTGGTGTCATTTTTTATAAAATTTAAATTTTTTGGACCAAGTTAAAAAATAAAAAAGTAGGGACTAATTTGCAATTTTTAAAAATTTGAAGGACCAAATTGTAAATTTAAAAATTTGTTAAGGATCAATTTGCAATTTTTTGAAATTTTTTGGGGTCAATTTTATAATTTTGGAAAATATGAGGATCAATTTGTAAAATTTGAAGAAATAATAATAAATACATTCTATGGAACATGAGAGGAATTTCAAATTCTTTGACTTTTGGTGTCATTTCAAAATGATTAAATTTGACTTAGATGAAATACTCCATAAATTTCCATCATTTTAACAATTCTTCATTTTTGTATCCAAACAATAAATTTTGATCAAATTATTTTAAATTCCCTCAAAAAATTCATTTCCCTCATTAAAATGTTTCATCCAAACACACTCTAAAACTACGCACAAAATAAATTTGTAGAGACTAAAATATGACTTTTTTTATAAGGGTTAAAAATAAAAATTAATAATTTTGTAGATATCAAAAATATATTTAATCCTAAATTATTTAAAAAATAATTTTAATTTCATATATTATATTTCAATTATTATATATTATATTTCAATTTCATATTAATTAATCATTGAAATAAATTTCTTCCCTACTATCAGCACTAAAAATTAATCCCATAGCATTACTTAGAGTTTCTTTTTTCCTTAGAGTAATTGGAGATATTTTTTTCTTCAACTAAATACATTTGAATGAGTTCAAATAATCCTTATAATGAGGAAACTTCCTTGTTTTTTCCCTACCGATTGAACCACAAGAGTTTGAATGTGTCTGATAAACCATTCTTTCCTTCTTTTTACGTATAAATTTGGTAAATTTACAGTTTAAGGAAGACTTGTTTATTAATTAAAGTCTAAATTTTAATATAAAATAAGGCATGCCAAATTCACAATAGGTACATCAATTAATTAAAGTTCAAAACTAATACTAGAATAAAGGCATGTCAAATTCACTTAATACACTAGAACACCACATAAAAGAAACTCTCCTATCGTCACATAGCTAAACTAATACATCAATTATTAACACACCTGATGAATTTTTTACACATCATTAAAGTTAAATGTATAAAATTTAAAATAAAAATGAAAAATAACAAAATTTGACCTCAAAGGGTTGGCTCAGTTGGCAAATGAGCTTTCTCCAAAAAGGGACGGAACCGGCTAGTACCCGGGTTCGATCCCGGCTGGAGTCAAAAACGCCCTGGGGCCACGGTGCCGTCGCCTCCGAGCCCGGGTCCGGATTAGTCACGTGGGGCCCCTTTCCCCCGCCTCCGAGTCCGAGTCCGGATTAGTCACGTGGGGCCCCTTTCCCCGCCCTGGGGCCACGACGTGGGGCCCCTTTCCCCCGCGGATCGTCGCTTTGAATGAATGTTTCAATTTGTAAAGCATCGCTAACCTATTTTATTCTGTTATTTTTTAAAGGAAACTTTCATATTTGTTTTTGGATTTCGAGTATTACTCTTCTATTTTTTTTTGTCATTATTTATTTTTTAGATTTTTTGTTTTTTTTTTTTTAATGCTGTTGTGGATTTTGAACGAAGAGATTAAAATGCATATTGTTTTACGGTCACTTTAAACTTTAAAGTAGGGAAAAAAACAACTATTAGATTATTCTTCGGTTGAGTTTGAGAAAAATTAATTTTCTTAGTCCTTTAAACTTTAAAGTAGGGAAAAAATAACTATTAGATTATTTTTTGGTTGAATTTGGGAAAAAATAATTTTCTTAGTCCAAGAAACATAATTACACAATTCAAAGAGAGTTGTTTCACGAGATCAGTGCAAATGAGACACTTATTATGAGACGGAGGGAGTAATTGTTTAAATGAGGATGAGAGAAACTACTTAAAAGATCATTTTAATGAGAGTGAGATCAAGGAGGCAGTATGAAGCTGCGATGGAAACAAGAGTGCATGTCCTGATAGTTTTAGTTTTGAGTTCTTGAAGAAATATTGAGAAACAGTTAAGGATGATATGGTTAATTTTGTGAAAGACTTTCATTCTACAGCAAAACTCATCAAAGTTTGTACATCATCCTTTCTAACTTTCATTCCTAAAGTAGATAATCTTCAATCCTTGACAGAGTATAGACTTATTTACTTAGTTGGTTGTCTCTACAAGATTCTAGCAAATCTCTTTGCTTTGAGATTGAAAATAGTCATCAGTAAGCTTATTTCCAAAAATCAATCAGTATTCATTTCGAGTAGAAACATTTTAGACGGCACTTTGGTAGCGAATGAAGTTTTAGACATGGCAAAAAGAGAAAAAAAAGAGATGTTTGGTATTGAAGGTTAACTATGAAAAGGCTTATGATAGTGTGAGTTAGAACTATATGAGATTTTTGTTCAACAAGATGGGGTTTGGACTTTGGAGTAAAATGGATTAAGGGGAGGGAGGCGTGTGTTTTTAACAGTTCTATGTCAGTGTTGGTTAGTGGTGGCACAACTAAGGATTTTGTTGTGGAGAGGGGGTTGAGGCAGGAGGATCCTCTATCCCTTTTTCTTTTGCGTGATAGCTATGCAAGGTCTCTCAAGGTTGATGAAAGAGTTGTGGAATTAGGGGAGTTTAGAGGTTTTCAAATCAATGAGGAAGTTTTCGTAGATATGCTTCAATTCGCAGACGATACTATAATTTTAGGAGATGGGGGGCAGTGAGAACTTGTCGAGTACCAAGGCAAAATTAAGAGGTTATAAGTTGATTTCGGGTTTAAGAGTCAACTTTTTCAAAACTAAACTATATGGCATCAACATGAGTGAATTGTCTATGAATACAACATCATATTTCCTATCTTGTGGCAAGGATAACCTTCCGTTCAAATTTCTAGGTATGAAAGTTGGAGAGAGTCCCAGAAGAGAGTATATATAGTAGGATATAATTCATAATCACATAAAAAGATTGTCCTCTTGGAAAGGTATATATCCTTCTTTGGGAGGGATGGTAGTGTTAATTAATGATGTGCTAAACTTTATTCCTATCTATAGTATGTCCTTCTACAAAGCCCCGATAAAGGTGTTAAAAGAGATTAGAAGTATTCAAAGTAAATTTTTGTGGAAAGGGAACGATAATAAGAGAACCATTCACTGGATTAGTTGGGAATTTGTGTGTAAACCCAAAGATTTTGGGGAACTCAGTATTAAAAACATAGAAACTTTTAACAAGGCTCTTTTACTTAAATGAAAATGGAGGATTTAAAGGAAATTGATCTTATTTGGAGTGAGATCTTGCATCATAGGTACAAAAATCTGAAGATGAAGATGTTTATCAACAACAAAAGTGCGATTAGCAAAAGGGACTCAATATGCTGGAAAGATATAATTATAGTGGAAAGCTTGATAGAAGGAGGTCTAGAAAATTTAAGTGATTATATTCATTGTAATATGAATGATGGAAGGTGCATTATTTTTTGTCCTTGTAAGTGGCTAGGAAACCAATCTTTGAAGGGAATTTTTCTTGATATTTATGCTTTGGCTGAAGATCCTTTCGGGACCGTAGTAGAAGCGGGATACTAGGAAGAAGGTGTCTGGAACTGGAAGTTGCAATCTAATTTGGATATTTTAGTGAATGTTGACAGTTTACAGGTGGGAGAATTAATTACTTTGATGTATGATTTAAAACTGAAATCGTCACTTACTGATGAGTTTTGTTGGTTGGCTGTTGACAGTGAAGCTTTGAAAATCATGTGGAATTTAAAGGTACCCTCAAATATCTAAATGTTCTGTTGGAGGATGCTTGTCAATAGACTACCAACCAGAGACCAATTAATTCTCAGAGGCATTTTAGTGGGTGACAAAAACAAGTGTCATGTATTTTATTTTCATGAAGAGGAGGATAATTCTCATTTATTTAGAACATGTGCAGTTTTAAAATGAATATGGATTGCAGTGGAAGAATGGATGGGTTATCAATATGGTCTATTTCAGGACAACTTAACAAACTTATTGTTACATAGCAATCGGGTGAAGAGCGAGGATAAGTGCAACAAACTTTCTGTATTCTGGTTAGCTATTAATTGGAATATTTGGCTGATGAGGAATGCTATTATGTTTCAAGGTAGAGTTTTCAATTTTTAGGATCGTTTGTTGTCAATCAAATTTTTATCTTGGAAGTTGGTAAGATTGAGTAGCAATTCTCCTTTCTATTGTAATTTATGTGATTGGTATACCTCTCCCTTGGATTGTCCTAGGACGAGGGGATAGCTTTTGTTTAGTGTTTTTTTGGGTTAGAGTACCCTTTGTACTCTTATTGAGTGAAATTGAACCCATTTGGTCTAGGACTCTTATTACTATCACACAAAGCAAGTGCACAATCAATCTCGGTGAGGAAAAAATGTGTTGTAAGACTAGCATAATCCTCCTCTGAGAGATGGAAAAGGAACCCATCCAACCTGGGTTGATCTAGGAGAGGTTCTATGAAATGATTGGAAAAGTAATTAACCATTTTCTGACGAATCTCATACACCCCTCCACTCAAGTATCACCTGCCTTAAGAGCTAAAATAACATTCCTCCTATACATACTTAATGCAAGCATTAAAGAAACTAATATTGGCATCTCCCTCCCTAAGCCATTTGACTCTAGCTCTCTAAATAAATTGGGCATCTTTGATCCGAAGGAGGGACTAGGGATGAGACACTACCTTTTTGCTATAGACAATCCCCCCCCCCCACTAAAAGTCCCCCCTGTTCAACTCTAGCATCTAAAGAATTTATCTCCTTCCTTAAGGAAGCAATCTAGAAATCAAGGTCACTAAAAACTTGATGATTCCAAGTTTTCAGAACACATTTCATGGCTTTAAGTTTCTCTTTAAGGACAAAATATTTCCAATCAGAGAATTGGGAGCTCAACCAACTACTAAGCGACAACTCAGGAAGATGAGGATGAGAAAGCCAATTGTTATTGAAACGAAAATACTTAGGACCCTACATTTGGTTGGAATACCGGAGAATAATATGACAGTGATCTTACACATCTCTAGGCAAAGCCCATTGAGACACTGTCCCCCTAAACTCCCACCAACCACTCGATATAAGAATTATATCCAGACGACTTGCAACTCCACCAAAAGGCTAGTACCAAGTAAAACTACTACCAAGAAGTGGGAGATCAAGCAAATCCATCTTAGATATGAAATTACTGAACTCAATACACATAATATTACTAACATTATAGGCAAAGTCATTCCCTCAAATTCTTTATGACGAAGATAAACAGAATTAAAATCTCCAAGAACGCACCACACTTTCCTACCAAGATTGATCCTCCTCAATTGAAGGTCCCTCCACAAAGACGTTTTCTCTCAGAGGCTAAACTTAAAATAGATATTAACGACAAAACAAGTAGTATTATCCATCCCTCACTCCAAACATACATCAAAGTACCTCCAACCAATAAAAGAAAAGAGCGGAAATCCCTTCGAGTTACACCAAATAGATAGGAGATCACCTTCATCCTCAACCTTCTTTCCACTTAAAAGAAGATATTTGTGGTTGTTTTTGAGTCATTTTGTTAGCTTGTGTTTGAATCATTTGTTTGAATTGTAACAATAAGTTATATAGTTGCAAGGATTTATCCTCGTTACATATTGATCACCTTGAAAATCGACGTGTGACGATAGATCAAGGTCGAGTTCAATTTGTTCTAATTTAATATCCATCATTAGTAGATCAATCAGCTTTATTGTTTAAACCTCTTACTATTTCTATTTTTTAGTGTCTTATTTGATTGTATCTTTTTGTAACTATTTAATATTATCTATTTTCATCTTGTCAACATGTGCAATGTGAATATATGATGCATTAGTATTTATTGCCAAATCATGGTGTCAACTGTCTAGCCTCCCTCCTTAATTTTGTTAGTTTTCAGCTCATCTACCTTACCATACTATACCCACACTCCTCTCTCTCCCCCTCCCTCTTACCATAAATCCAATCTTACACTCTCTTTATTTTCCTCATAAATAATTAAACCCCTCTCTCTTTTTTCTCCTCACAACTCAACTATTACCATTTTCTTCTTCATCTTCCTCCTTCTACCCTCAACATGGATTGCTGCATAATCAGCAAGCTCAAATCCGAACCTCTCTGGTTCCTCCTCCTCTTCTCACTCGGTCTCTTCATCATTCTCAGATTCACTCTAATATTCCTCAACTGGGTCTATGTCAATTTTCTCAGACAACCCAAAAACCTCAAAAAGTACGGATCTTGGGCACTCGTTACCGGACCCACAGACGGCATTGGAAAAAGCTTCGCCTTTGAGCTCGCTCGCAAAGGCTTGAACCTAATCCTCGTCGGTCGCAACCCCGACAAACTCAAAGACGTTTCGGATTCTATCAGAGCCAAGTTCGGGAAAACCGAGGTTAAAACCGTTGTCGTTGATTTTACAGGTGATCTCGATGAGGGTGTGGATAGAATCCGTGAAACGATTGAGGGGTTGGATGTTGGGGTGTTGGTTAACAACGTGGGGATTTCTTACCCTTATGCGAGATTCTTCCATGAATTGGATGAGGAGCTTCTGAAGAATTTGATTAAGGTGAATGTTGTGGGAACTACTAAGGTTACACATGCTGTTTTACCTGGGATGTTGAAGAGGAAGAAGGGGGCGATTGTTAATATTGGGTCGGGTGCTGCTATTGTTATTCCTTCTGATCCACTTTACGCTGTTTATGCTGCCACTAAAGCGTGAGTGTTTTTGTATTTGAATGCTGTTTTCTGAGATTTGAGATTCTCAAGTATTGATGCTATGATATTTTCTGTTTTTGGTGTTTCAGGTACATTGATCAATTTTCTAGATGTCTCTATGTTGAATACAAGAAGAGTGGGATTGATGTGCAGTGTCAGGTATTGTGATGTTCTGTTGATTTCACTTGTTTTACCTGCTGCTTCTAGCTTAGTAGTGTAGTGCATTTTTTAGTAAAAAGTTTCGTTGTTTTGCTTAAAAGATAAAGTTAATTGCTATACTACCAATTTAAAGAGATTGGAAATTGGAAATCCAGCTTAATAGCTCTAGTTTCAGATGAAGTCAATTGAATTTTGTGGTGACCTTTATCATTATTACTATTGTGCCAGACATAGATTTTATGGTATAGAGAGTAGATCGTATGGAAAGTAGTCAAACAGATAGAGGCATAGGAAGACTTAGAAAAACTATAAGAGAAGTTATAAAGATAGATTTTGAGATTAACAATTTGGATAGAAGCATGGCCCTTGATAAAATATTATCCTACTTAGTGAGATAAAGCTTGGTTGTTGTTGTTGTGAACTTTACATGCACAAAGTATGATTAATTTGGTAAAGCACAAATGTTCACGGTTACATCTGTGAAAAAAACTAAACAGAAAAGAAACCCCTTTACTTTTATTTTCCAAGTTGTTGCAACTACATGGCTAAAAAGTTTGTTAGAAGATGTCATAGTTCCGTTTGATATTGATATTTT
The DNA here is from genome assembly GCF_029867415.1 of Vicia villosa. NCBI lineage: Eukaryota > Viridiplantae > Streptophyta > Magnoliopsida > Fabales > Fabaceae > Vicia > Vicia villosa. The sequence continues at coordinate 55,573,527 of NC_081182.1, read as the reverse complement.
TTCTTGATAAAAATTCAAGCCGTGTGTTTGTCTCTCTCTGTAAAAAATTGACTATGTTACCATGATTATTGGTCATGTTTCTGATGTAATTTTTTTTTCTTCTGGATTTCAGGTTCCATTATATGTGGCAACAAAGATGGCGTCAATCAAGAGATCTTCCTTCTTTGTTCCATCAACAGACGGCTACGCAAGAGCAGGTGTGAAATGGATAGGATACGAACCTCGTTGCACACCATATTGGCCACATACCCTTCTCTGGGCTGTGGCATGTTCGTTGCCGGAGTATGTAGTTGATACTTGGCGCCTCGGGTTTTGTATGGGTATTAGAAAGAGGGGGCAGCTCAAAGACTCGAGGAAGCAGGAATAAAAAAAGGATGCTTGTTTGTTTGTACTCTTTAGGCATAGATGTTGTTGCTGATAACTGCAGAATGGTGCTAGTAGGTTAAGATTCCAAGTTGTTTCATGTGTTTCTAGTTTTACCCTTAATGTTGTTGGTCTTAATGTGTATGAATTGTGTGACTTATTCTTTTTCTTCCCACATTCCATGTGTTTCGGTTATTTGGTGTTAGTATTATGCGCTTAGGTTTAGAAGTTATAGCTCTACACGAAATGCATAAATTTGATGTGCAACATAAGTTTGTGATGATGTGATGATGATGAATTTGCATGAAAGATAAAAGACTAGGTTCATGTCTGTTTGGTAAGACCTAAAAAAGAGCTTTTAATTTTTCAGCTCACATTAATGAAAAAGTTTTGTTTGGTAATGCTATTTTAGCTTGTAGTTTTTTTATTAGTTTTTAGTTTTTTTTATTAAAAGCTATTTGAAATAGCTTTTGAACTTGTAGCTTCTAGCTTGTGACTTTTTTTTTTCCATTTATATCCTTATTATTTTAACAAAATATTATTATTCTTATTAATTAAAATGATCTTTTATGTCATTTTGTATCTATCAGCTAATGGAACAGCTAATTTACTAAACACTCATGTTAGCTTATCAGTCACCAGCTATCAACTACCACCTATAAACTATCACCACCTATAAACTATCAGCTATCAACTACCAACTGTAAGCTATTAGCTATCAGCTAATTTTACCAAATAGAGTCATAAGCTCTATTCTCTTCATTTGGTTTTCCAAGAATTAATTGTGTAGAATTATGTTCGACATATTTGGTTGATTTTGAATATCAACTACCAGCTATAAGCTACTAGCTACCAGCTAATTTTACCAAACGGAGCTATAGACTCTATTCTCTTCAGTTGGTTTTCCAATAATTAATTGTGTAGAATTACGTTTGACATATTTGGTTGATTTTGAATAGAATTAATTATATTTAAAAAATTGATTTAATTATATTTTAAAAAATTTATTGTATTTGAAGCTAAGATTTACTATAATTTTAAATTGTAAATTCCGATTTAACTCATTTTTGCATAATTTATCGTTTTATCTTCAAATCACTTTAAATTTAACTCAAATCAATTATACATAATAAAATTATACATAATAAACTCATTTGAAATTAATGCTCTTTCCCGCATAACCAAACACATGCTAAATATGTAAAATTATTTTCAGAATTTTGAGTAAAGTAAACTAAGCAAATAATTAAACAATTGTAGACTAACTTTTTTTAAGTATTAAATATGTGTTTGGTTTATATGCAAGTATGTTTTATTTTAATTTAATTCCTATAAAATTTGTTCAATGAGTATTTAGTCGATTACAATCTTACAAATAAGTTTAGGGAATTCTTATTTTACTCTAAGTGGTAGAAAAACTCTCTTAAGAAAATCAAAAATATCTTTCAAATTTTAAAAATGCATTTTTGAACGCATCTCTTCCACACCAAAACACGTTCTAAAGTGAGTCTCATCCATTTATTTCTAAAATATATTTCAAAAATGCATCTCTGGATCTATCTTATATCCACCCCACACATTCCTCACTGAATCACCCTCTTTTTGAAATAAATTAATCCAAAGATGGATCTCCATATTCAACCCGGACAAAATACAAAGATGCATTTCCGTATTCACACCACTAGATAGTAAATTTAACTTTGTTTTAGAGATACACTAATTTAATTGACAGTGAATTATAACTATTCTATCACATTCAATTTTATATAAACTAAACCATTCACTAATCAAATAATGTGAAAATGACATATATAAATGATTAAATCTAGAATGCACAATGAAGTCAAAATAAAGTACAAACGATAATAGTGCTCCTGATACAAATACTATATACTATTGTGTATGCCGGATCGGGCCCTTTAATTCCTACGCTGCCTTATGTACTGTAGAGCTGCCCATGCCACCCTCATGATGGCATCCATAACGTTCCTCACCTAAGAGCCATCTAGAAAGACTCCTTTGTCTATATCTGTCTGCCCAAGCCCCATGATACGACGACATCTAGGCAACACATTAATATCATGATATGCCCTAGCTGGTTCTTCCTCTTGTATCTCCTGATGAGTTGGCTTAGGTGGATTTCTTGGAGCATCCGACGTCATAAAAGGATCTGACACCTTGAAATACCATTGAATTTAGTCGTATGCAACACTCTAGTCGTTATGAGCTATTGTACCATGTTCTGCATCTGGTACCATATGATTAAGGTAATCATCATACATGACACTAACACCTCTGTGTGTCATAGTGGGAGGAGCATACTCGTAAGGTTCTATGGAAAAAACTACATGTATTCGAGCTACTGCATGGCGTGCTCAAGCAAATGTGCATACATCAGACGTGACCCGCAAGCCAATTGTTCAAAATATAAGGCTCTGTCTTCCAAAGGATACATCCCACAGTGATCTACGTATGCCTAGAAGTGTATATCCTTTACTAACAAGCGGTCAAGATACACTTTGAATGGCTTCGCCTTTTGATTCCATCTGAGTGGCACAAATGCAAAAGCACGTGGCATATCCTCAATGTAGGTCAGAACACATGACTAGCCAGATATGTGTGGGAAGTGCTGGAGGACCAAAGCCTGAAAATGATACATATGAATCATTAGTATTGAGGTAGCACAAGTGATAAGAAAATAACACACAAATACTATGAATGCGAGGAATACAATGAATGCGATGATAAATTGATTTGGCCTTATCACACTTCAGGAGATCTTTGTCTGAAAGAGGCTTACATGCTCAAATCAGTTCCCTCTATTAAGCTTCCTTGGACAAAGCTGATTTGGAACAAGGACATTCTACCATCTAAAGCCATGACTATTTGGAAACTGACGGTTGACAAATTACCTACTGATGAGCAACTTATGACTGGGGGTCGTGTGATGGCTTCACTCTACTCTTTGTGTAGATCCAATTCTAAAAATATGAGACATCTCTTCTTTTCTTGCAACTTTGCAATGAGACCCTGGCACTGGTTTTGTAGAACCTTAAACTGCAACCATCTCCCGACCAGCTTGGACGATTTATGGAGGATTGATGGTCGTTCTCCCTAATGTTCTCTTGTCATCAATTCTAGTATTGCCTTAATTATTAATGGCATTTGGAATGCTAGGAACCCTGTTACGTTCAACAATATATCTCATACTGACATAAGCACCATTATTAAGATAAAGACTCAAATCTCTTGTTCAGGCAAGAATTCTAACCTTTGTGTTTCTTCTTCCATGGATGACTTCATGCTTCTCAAGGCTTTTGATATCTCTTTCAGACCCCCTAGGGCTCCCTCCATAAAGGAGGTTATTTGGAAACCTTCACCTAATGGTTGTCTCAAATGTAACTACGACGGTTCTTTTATTCATAAGACCACTTGCAATGAGGGTGTTGAATAATTTTTTCAATTGTTGAATGCTTCCAATGGTGTGTTGAATGAGATGTTGAATATGATGGATTAATTGGTGTTGAATATATTCAACATGTTGAATGAGAAGTGAGTGGGGACCACATCATTTAATTTACAAAATCTTATTGGTTATTTTGATTATTTAGATTTTTATTTTATCATAATTATTTGAAACTATTATTTTATAATAAATCAATTTTTTGTTTATTTTTATTTTCACTAAAATTCATCACTTTTTTGTCTATAAATAGAGTCTTGGTTCATTTGATTTGGACAAAGAAAAAAAATCCATTTTTTCTCTCTAATTTTTTCTATTTAGCCTCCAATAAATTCTTGTTTATAGCTCTAAACAACTTTTTAGTGAAATGGATCCCAACAATAACCCTTTTAACACCCAAAATTCTACTAATTATCCTTTCAACTATCTGAATCCCAACTATATATTTCAAAATCAATCTTCCAACCAACTAGGTCCCCAAAATATGCCAAATTTCATAATGCCGTCATCTAATCTAAATTATCGTCCATATTATGGATCTATGATGTCATATTCATCGCAAGCACCACCTTATTATTCTTCTACTCCAAAAGAAAATGAAAATGTTCCTAATGTTAGACTTGATGAATTTCCTGAATTTTCTACACAAACGGCTCTTGGTGGCATGAGCGGTGGTCATGAAGCCACTCCAAATACAGAGGATTCAACTCATGTTCGCCGAAAAAGCCCCAAATGGACCACTGGTCAAACTTTGATTCTAATTAGTGGGTGGATTAAATATGGAACAGACAGTGTTGTTGGGAGAAACCAAAAAAGTGATTCATATTAATATAAAATATTTAAGTCTTAATTATTTTAATTTAATTTCAATCGACAATTGTTATTAATATATAATCACAAAAACATAAAAGAAAATAAAAATATGAAATAAAAGTGGTGAGGTAGGGTGTTGAATTTTATTAAACAAAAATCATTGTAGTGAGTAAAAGTTGAATGATTGTTGAATTATTAGGTGGGAGAGAGAGAAGATGATGTGGAGTGTAAAAAGGGAAAAAGGAGGGTGTTGAAAATGTATACCATTGTAGATAGTCTAATAACAATATGACTGGTTGTGGCAGCATTCTCAGAGATAGTAGTGGAGCTTTTATGCTTGCGTTTTCTAAAAACATCAGTGATACCTCTTCTTTTTTTTTTTTCGCCGAGTGCAGAGCCATTATCAAAGCAATCCAAATTGCTAAAGATAGATTTTGGCCAAGAGATTGGATACAAACAAATTCCCTTCTTGTGATGCAAACTCTTACTAACCCCTCCATGATTCCTTGGCAATTAAGAAACATTTGGAATGACAATCTGACCATCAATGCAAATATGACTTTTGTTTTATCTCATATTTATAAGGAACGAAATAGTTGTACAGATTTTTTTTGAACATCGACCTCACAACTAATTCCTTAACATACGTCGATGATATTCCTCCAAACATTAGACAAGGTTTAGTAAAAAAATAAGCTTAAAATGTTTTTTTTTTTTTAAATTCTCTTCATTCAACATTTTGGTATTGTCCTCTTTTTTTTTTGTGTATCTCTATTTTTTTCCCTCAATATATCATCCTTATTTAAAAAAAAAATAAAAATGTATACATTAATTCATCCAAAAATAAAAATAAAAAGATAATAAATGTATCCAATCAAAGTCTCTAGATTTTATGCTTCAAAAAAAAAAAAGTCTCTAGATTTTATGCAACAAAGAAAAAAAAAAACTCTAGTATTTAAGAAACTAATGGGGCGCCAGGGAAAGGGAGCCGCCATACCATAAACCCTCGAAGCTGAGGTTTATCAATTCGCATTAGGGTTATTTCGTAATCGCGAGATGGCGGCGATGAGTTCCGTTCGTAATCGCGAGATGGCGGCGATGAGTTCCGACAACCGCAGCGTCGTCTTCATCGACACAAACCTCGACACTCACTTGGCCCTCACCGTCTCCGATCACGACACCGTCTCCGACTTCAAAAGTAATCTCTCTCCCTCTTTATCCTTCTATTACTTTACATTGCTTAGTTTTCGTTGAACTTCAACTGATATATGTATGTATTTTGTTTGTAGAGAGAATCGTGTTAGAGCATCCTTTATGTTTTCCCAAAATCGGACAGATACAGATTAACGGGATTAAGGTACTTTCACTACTGCCTCCATTGTTGTTCTAACAATGATTATTGCAATGTAATGTCTTTTATTGATTATGTTATTTTTTTCTCTGTTTTTGTTTTCGGTAGGTTAAGCGCAATGGTCACTTTTATCACTTATCGGATTCGATGATTGTGAAAAGTGCTTTTAGTGGTTACAACAAAAGCTGGTTTCTTAGTGTTGATGTTTCTGCTTTGGAGGATTGTAGACAGAATGAACAGCTGTTTTCTCATGCCTCTCTTCATCGGGTGGATGCAAATAATGCTTTTGTTCGTCCTAGTGATAATAATGCGATTATTTTACCATGCAATTACCAGTTGCAAATGTTGGAGAACAAACAGAATGAAAGGGAAGGAGTTGCTGTTGTTAGCCCTTGTGTTTCTAAACATAGTGCTAGTAAAGTGGATACAATTTTGAAGGCTGGTGTCAATTTGTTTGGCAATAATGACGGAGAAGTTCCATTGGCTGGTTCAATCCCAAAAACTGATGACTGTAATCGTTTAAATAGTGAAGATGGGATTGATAAAGGAAATAAGGTGGATTGTAATGTGCATGAAGATGAACCTTCGGTATCTGTGCAGAGTGAGATGAGAAAACGGAAGAATAAAAGGAAACGAGAAGACACTGTGGAGGGCGATAAGTCCAAAGAAGAAATTGCTTCTGGTCACCCTCGGGTTTCAGAGGTCACTGGAAAAAAAGCTGTGAAAGATTTGGAGATGGTTCCAAGTTTGAATATTGAATGTAAAGTGGGTGAATCTGGTGAAGGAAATAAGGATGATTGTAATAGGGGTGAAGATGTACCTTCAATAACTGCGCCAAGTGCAAAGAGAAGAAAGAAGAGTAAAAAGAAAAAAGAAGATGCTGCTGGAGGTGATAATTCAAAAGAAGAAACCCCTTCTGACCGTCCGCATGTTTCAGAGCATACTGAAAAAGAAGCGGTGAAAAATTTGGAGGTGGTTCCAAGTTTGCATATTGAATGTGAAGTAGATGGATTGGGTGAAGAAAATAAGGGAGTAGTACCTTCAACATCTGAGCCAAGTGCAAAGAAAAAGCGTAAGAGTAAAAGGAAAAACAAAGATACTGTGGGAGGTAGTAACTCAGAAATTAACAATAGTGCTGTCAATAATCCTGTTGGTTGCCCATCCGAAAGGGCTTCTAGTTTCAACATTTTTCAAGTGCCACAATCCGAGAACAAGCCGGATGAAAAAGAAGAAATCCCTATTGACCACACATGCGTTTCACCGCTCACTGAAAAAAAAGCAGTAAAAAATTTGGAGATGGTTCCAAATTCACATATTGAATGTGGGATAGATGGATTCAATAAAGACATTAAGGATGACTCTATTGTATGTGAGGAAGCAACTTCTAAACCCTCTCCAAGTGCAAAGAAAAAGAAGAAGAGTAAGAGTAAAAGGCAAAAAGAAGATGATGCGGGAGGTGATATCTCCAAAGATAACATTGCTTCTGTTGATAATCCTCCCAATTGTCCATCTGAAAGAGCATCCAATTTCAACAGTTTTCAGGTGCCTCAATCAGAGAATAAACAGGATGAAAAAGAAGAAATCCCTATTGACCGCCCATGTGTTTCACTGCCCACTGAAAATGAAGCAGTAAAAAATTTGGAGATGATTCCAAATTCACATATTGAATGTGAGGTAGATGGGTCCAATAGCAAGGATGATTCTATTGTATGTGAGGAAGGAACTTCTAAACCCTCTGCAAGTGCAAAGAAAAAGAAGAAGAATAAGAGTAAAAGGCAAAAAGAAGATGCTGCGGGAGGTGATATCTCCAAAGATAACATTGTCTCTGTTGATAATCCTCCTGATTGTCCATCTGAAAGGGCATCCAATTTCAACAGTTTTCAGGTGCCTCAATCAAACAACAAACAGGATGAAAAAGAAGAAATCCCTTTTGACCGTCCATGTGTTTTGCAGCTCACTGAAAAAAAAGCTGTCGAAAATTTGAAGATGGCTCCAAATTCACATATTGAATGTGATGTAGATGGGTCCAACAAAGGCAATAAGAATGACTCTATTGTGTGCGAGGATGGAACTTCTAAACCTGCACCAAGTGCTAAGAAAAAGAAGACGAATAGAAGGAAAAAAGAAGAGACAGTGCAAGATGATACTCTGAAAGAAAATGATGCTTCTGTTGTTTTGCCAGCTCAGCAGGATATTGTAGTCCTAGCCAACTCTTCAGAGAATGCAAATAAAGATTCCGTTGTTGTGCCAGCTCAACAGGATATTGTAGTCCCTGCCAACCCTTCAGAGAATACAAATAAAGAAGAAATTAAGGAAACTGATGTTTTAAAGGAGCATCAAAACACTGCATGCAACGATAATAACACTAAGAGTGACGTTAATGTTCTGTCAATGAATGGGGCTTCAGAACTCATGTCTCCTGCAAAGAAGAAGCAAAAGAAAAGGAAGAAACCTCCAACTCATGAGTCAAAAGGTGATAATACTCCGTAAATGGATGAAAATAGAAAATAAATTCATTTTAGTTTTTATCATGTTAATATTAATTTGAAATTTTTTAAATATCATACATTAAGATCTATCACTGATTTTTTCCCCTTCTTGCGGGTAGATATCATTATGAGCAAAACAAATCTTGATAAAATGGAGATTGAGAAGGAGGCTTGCAAAGAAAGCATGCAGTCTACTACAAAAGAAGCTGGAAATTATAAGAACCAAAGTGATATTGAATTGGAAGTACAGCTTTCTAATGCAAATGAGCCCAAGGATCTGATGAAGGATAACGAGAATGTTGTTGTTGGTCATTGTAATGAAAATGAAGTTGGTCAAATCGATAGAGCTGCGGCAGGAGAAGTATCAAAACAAAATGCTGACATGAGTGGAATAAAGGAACCTGTAAAACCAGTGAAGGAGAAAAAGGGGATAAAAAAAGCTACGAGTAAAGGCGGAGGACAGATACTTAGTAAAGATAATGGCCGTGTGGATGCTTCTGAGAGTGAAACTGCTGTTACCAAGTCTCTTAAAGCAACCATTTGTGATCCTATGCCAGGAAACACAGAGACAAAGGAAAATCCTCTAAATAAAACGGAAGGGGAAGTACTGCAGCAGGAGAAAATGCAAGGGATTGCTCCTTCCGTGACAGATAAGCGAAATGATTTTAGCACCGAAAATATTGATTCCCCGGAACAAACTAAAACAAAACCTAATGCTCAAAATATGGATGAACATGTTAGAGTTGGGAAATTGTCTAGTCCGTCTGACAGCGGCATGTCCTCAATTGGTGAATATAGAAAACCTCCCAACAGAGCTTCTGGGAGAAGTAGGGATTTGGAAAAGCAAAGGAAACACATTCCTACTTCAAATGCAAAGCTGGAAGAAGGTTTGAACAAAATGGTTCAAAATAAAGCAAGAAAAGCTTCTGGGAATGATGCGAAGAGAGTTGCGAGTAACTCTCAGCAGAAGAAGAGCTTGTTAGATGGAGCCATTTTCAAGGATGACAGTGACAGTGCCTCGGAAGATGAAGATAAGGCTTATAATTCTGATGCCAGCACTAGAACTCCATCTGATAACTCAATCCCATCTGATTTAGACGGGTATGACAGCCCAGGTCTGGATTCACAACAAAATGGTAAGTAAAGTTTACTTTGATTGTGAGTGTACCTTCATTTATATATCAATTGATACAGTGAATGCGGATAATTCTTGAGTGGCTGGATTATGGGTGGATGGAGAGTTTCTGACTGTGCTTGTCCCAAGTTTACGTTTTCTTTTCTCCCCATTCATTGAGAGCAGATCTTTGGTACTTTTGTAATGCACTGTCAGTCCTAATATATTGTGTCTGAAGAGCTGCAAGCATGTAGATATTTCATTTAAGGTTTAAGTTTTTTTTTTTTTTTTAGAAAATGATATGAAAAGCTTGTTTGTCTTCTGGTAATTTTGAACCGTTTGAAGTTTATATTATTATCAAGTTGTTACTTAGTTAGGGATGGAAAGTGAAATGACAACTATTAGATTATTGCAGAACAGATATTTTTTTTTTGGATTAGTTGTTGTATTTGCTATTTCAAGAAATTATAGGTAGGCACCTACTCTAGCATACTTGATAATTTTTCCGTTAACGACTGGGTCACTATTTTCATATCTACTACTGCACTTACTCTTGATAATTTTTCTGTTAACTACTGAGTCACTATTTTCATATCTACTGCACTTACTTGGACAACTTTTGGTATCTCACTTAGTCGTTAAGATTATGTAGTAGTCTTACTTTATGTCATCAGTGTACTATTTGTTTCCTGATATGCATATTGTTCTTGATGACAAGCCTGAATTATAGATTTATACTGTATGTCTAAACTTTGGAAGTCTCAAATTGGATCAGGTTCTTATGATGGGAAAGGGCTGGAAAATGATGAAAGAAGTTCCTTAAAATCAAGGTAAGTTAATAACTTATGAGTTTGCAAAGTGGGCACATTGTATACCTGCATGATTTAAAGCAATAAATTGTTTCGAACAAGTCTCTTTTTGCTTCTGCTGCTCCTGCCATTCAATTATTTATCATACTTAAAAAATTCTTTACATAATCCTGCAACACTTTTTTAAAATTAATTATAACTGGACTCTAACTTGAACACTATATGCTTCCTATCATCCAGTTTATCACTATATGCTTGTTTTCACGTTGGAGATAATGGAATATATTCCTATAATACAACATCTTTTTGATGTATTGATTATTTTATGATAAATTGAGCCATTCACATCCACGACCATCATGTGAGAGATGTAAACTAGTCGTGCATTGGTCTTAAAATTATAGGTTGGGCTTGCCATAACCAATTATTTGTTACTAAAATTTGAGTTCTAGTGCTACATGTATCTATATGATGAAATATGTTCATTTTATTGTAAGGTTAACAACAACTTTTTGTCTGGGACATGCTTGTTGTTGCTTTGTATGAATTATTAACGGGGAAGAGCCTTCTAAACATCTGGTCTTTCGATCTCTACATCATTGCTGATAATAGATGTTTTTGGAGGCTTCTCTTTTGTTTTACTTCTCATCATGCATGTGTTTTGTACTACATTTTTTAATTTGCAATTGGTGAATTCTGAAACATTCTCTTTGTCCAGTTTGTCAGGCACAACAAAATTGCCAATTGAGCAAATCCTTAGAAGCTCAGCAAGGTATAAGAAAGCCAAAATTACAGCCTCTCAATTGGATGAATCTGAAACCCCGGAATTTGTTCCTGACAGCCTTGCTGAGATGTAATCACAAGTTTCAGCATTGTGATATTTTTGTTCTCCTCTGTAGCTCTGATGTAGGGTGTTCTTAGGCCATCTACTTTTCACCTTTGCAAACGGTGCTGATTTTCTTTTGAGACTGTTTACAGATTATGCTATTTATGTTGGAACCGGGTTTATTAATTATGCCATTGTGTCATTATTCCCATATAGATATAAATAAAGTACATTAATCAAAGTTTTGTAGAAAATTTGAAGTCAATGCCAAACCATTATGTTCCGCATCTATTCTTACGTGTGTATATTAAGCATTGATAGAAATTTTAGAATGATATATATTCTCAAGCAATAAATGTATAAAGAAGTGATCAAGAATGACGGTTGATGTGTATTTCAAATAAGTTGAACAATAAACATCATGGTTGAATATGAGGTAAATTTTGTCAAAAATCTGCTGAGATTTTGCAAAAGTTTTAAAGTGTAATCTTTGTCAAAAATGGGATGATTTAATAACTCACATGTTTGGGAGTGCGATTCAGTCACGCCACCCCAAGTTTAATTGGATTTCACCATGGAAATGCACTTGCTACAAACTGTAGCAACAACTGTTTTCTCTCAACTGAAGCCAAACACTCAAATGTGTCAAATGTAGTGTGATCCTAAAATCCCTACTACCTTGCACAACATGATTCAAATATATTTAATGAATTTGTTGAAGGTGCTTGTTAGAGAGATGAAATGTTTAATTTGTAAAAACAAAGAGTGATGTGCAAGAGTGAGATGATCTCAAATAAAGAACAAAGTAAGCCAAAACAGAAAATGAAATGACTGCTAAGGATAAGTAGAAAACCAAGTTTGATATATGACACAAAATATAGAAAAAGAGAGAACATTAGGTACAAGTTACAAGCAAGTGTTACAATAAAACATTGCACAAAAATCATCCACTCCTATTTTACTCAGATCTCATCTTATTGATCTGGTTAAGAGCAGGCTGCAAAATATTGTAAAGCACCCAAAGTATAGCTGGTGCAACCACAAACAGCAGAAGTGTTCCTCTGTTGTCACTTCCTGCAGCAGCAGCATCAGCAATCATACCTATCTCACTAGCAGATGCTTCAGACACCATACCTGATACTGCAAGCCCGCCAAGCCCGAGTCCAAGCCCGCCAATCACCCCTCTCGTGCTACGCATACGGTTGATTTGGTTCAAAGCTGGCTGGAATATGTTGAACAAAACCCACCCTATGGCTGGAATCAATGGCAACAACAGTGCTAATCCTCTGTTATCACCTTCTGCTATTTCTGCTATCTGTTGAGCAGCGAAAGCAGCGTCGGAGGTTGCAAGGGATGAGAATATTGCCCCTGCTATTGCAATGGAAGGTGAGACAGCAACGTTGGTGTGGTCAATTGAGGTAAGAGCCTTTGGTAGGTTCTGAATGGTGGTGGTTTTGCATGTTGTTGTTGTTAGTTTTGCAGTGGTTGTTGGGTTTTGTAACTTGGTTATGGCTGTGTTTAGACACTTGGAGTTGATCATCATTGCCATTGTTGCTGCCATAGATGAATACTATGTTGAGATTGACACAGATTCTTCAAGAGTGGTGGTAGCGAACTTGGTGTTTGCTATTGAAGAATGGGGACTAGAGTTTGTTTGGAATATAGATGGGAAAGCCACGTTGGAGAAGTGAGAACCAGTAATATTGTGGTATTTAGATTCTTCTCTTATCTAAATAGCCTCATTGGCGATATTTCCACCTCCTATTCTTTGGTTTCTTATCACTTCACTTCAAATACAAACTAAAATTCAACAATATATTATTATTGTCTTAGTTTGTTTAGATGTGACAAGGTGAGGATCAGCAACATGTTGTCCTGCAACAAACAAACAAACAAACAAAAGGCAACATGTTAGGGTAGTCATTAGAGCATGGTGCAAGTGTTCATGCATGAAGTTGGGCCTAGCCCTTACTGATTGAGAATTTACCCTCTCAATTTGACTTGACACCCCCAATATTTTTATAATACTAATAATACTCCTTTTCAAGAAAATCGTTCAAAAAATATGGTAGGCAAATAAAAACCGCAATAGACACACATAGATAGATAAAAAAAATTCAATATGCATTTTTTATCGGTTTTTTCAAAAAGTCTGATGTGCGTTTCAAGTTTTAGCGGTGTATTTCAGAAGCATAATGGATAACCATATTTTTCCCATAAGCTTGAAATTCAGTAATGTTATCTTAGCGGTTTTTTCAAAAAAACTTCTTATATTACTGGTTTTTTTAAAAATCACCTATAATTATCGATATTTTTTTCACAACACTGAAAAATTTGATAGTGTTAATTTTCAATTGTAGAGATTTTGCGGACACTTTTGTACAGTTGTGATTGCGCTGACATTTTGTGCGGTCCATATGATTCCAAACTTGTATAATTATGCATGATTTATTGTTAAAAAAATTTCAGATTGTCCTAATATTGGTATCTTACATTTGTGAACTTCAACGACATGAAACCTCCAGTTGATTTTAGACCTATAGAGGATGTCCCTCTTGTTGTTCTGAAATCCAAACTGGACAATCTTGTAAAAATTCTGTTAAAGAATGATTCCCCAAAATTTTCCGTCAACAATTTTGGTCACTGACATGAAACCTCCAGTTGATTTTAGACCTATAGAGGATGTCCCTCTTGTGAGTATCAGAAGTTGACATGGCTTTTAGTGGTAGATTTTGTTATACTTTGTCATTTATTGGTGCTGTCAAGTGGATTTAATGTTTATTATTTTTCTATTTTAAATGATCAATAAAAACACAACAAGGTATATCGTTGTTGCCTTAATTTTTTTTCTCATTCTTCTCTTCTTCTTCCCTGTTACTCTTCCCTATTTCTTCTAGTTGAAAACCCAACTATTGTAAGAATGTTATCTTCAAATACAAACTCAACCAACGTATCACCCATGTTATCCTCATCCGTAAAAAAGTCATGGTGGATATTTGTGTGATTGTCAAGGTCAAATGATATCTTATCAGTGCAAGAAGGGGTCCAACAAAGGTAAGCTTTTATGGAGATGTCCATATTGGGGGAGTGATGACACTTGTGATTTATTTATATGGGATGAAGATATGATAGCAAAATACGGTCTATGTATTAACAATATTTTGGTAATGAAATTAGATTAAGGTTGGGAGGAATTTTGCATATTAATAGTTATATGTTTAAGAGATAAATGTTAGCTTATTGTTTACACTGATCATTAGGAAACCTGTTAATTAGAAATGTTACTTAATATTCAATGTTAGATGTTAGTTTATCTATGAAATGTTGGCTTAATGTTTATAGATAAATGTTGGCATGATGCTTATAGATAAATGTTGGCATAATGTTTGCACTAATAATTAGAAATGTTGTATAGAAACCTTTTATGAAATTGTTAGAAATGTTGTATAGAAGTCTTTGTCATAAATATTGTCTTAATGTATGCCTTAACTTGTTAACTAGAAACATGCTATGAAATCGTAAATTGGTGTATAGTACAATTGATCATACATTGATCATAAGGCCAAAATAGATACAACCCATGATACATAATTTCAAAGTACACACCACTGATACATAGTTCCAAAACAGATATAACCAAAACAGTTACATAATTCTAAAGTACACACCATTGATACATAATTTTCAAAGTACACAACTTAGAGTACACAAAATGCCAAAGTACAAAAACTACAAATACATAAACTACACAACTTCAATTTCTTCTGCATCATTGAGAAAAGATCATTGAATTTTCTTCCAACTCTTCATTTTCTGAGTAGTGACACCAAGTGCTAACTCTAATTCATGTTCTTCAAGAATCACTAGTGGATCATCAAGATTTTTTATAGGTCCCACAAAGTTCTTTGTCTTCAGTGTTATAATAAGCTTACCACTCTTTGTTTTCACAAGTGGAACTTGTTTGACCTTTTTTATTTATAGTGTCATACTTTTGACCTTTCATAATAACACAGTTTTAGTAGAATGTCTGCATGAATAAAACTAAAATTAACATAGTAATAACCATAGCATGACTTACATGATCACTCACATGTAGTTTGTAAGTTGTTTCCTTAGCAGGATTTCGTTTTTTGGACAAAGACTTAAAAGACTTACATATTTTGGGCCTTACACCAATGAAAGTTCTCACACCACTTGATGTTGGCTTTGCAAGAGCAAGTTTTTTTTATCCTTGTGTCAATACTTAATGGTGGAATATCTAGTATAACATCATCTCAAAAGTCCTCATCATTCATCAATGATGGCAATTGGTCTATGTCTAACTGAGAATACCTTTTCAAATGAATATTTTGGTCAACAAATGCTTGAGTGTCAGGTTCAAATAATTGAGATGTTTCTGGCTCAGGTTTAGGTACATTACTTGCAGTTAGCGTAGGTTCAGACACATTACTTACAACTAGCTCAGGTTCAGACTCATAACTTGCAGCTGGATCAAGTTCAAGCACATTACTTGCAACTGACTCAGGTTCAGGCACATGACTTGCAGATGCGTGAGTAGAAAATGCATGGCTCTTTTTCTTTGACACTTTAGTTGCTAATTTCTTTGGTCCACCCTTATTCACACTATCTTTTGGCCTCTTATATTGGAAACACATAAAAATAGTTAATAATGTCCATATAAAAAACATGTAACAAGTTGTTGAGCAATTAACTAACCGGTTTCTTAGGTACGTTTTGGACAGATGGAGCCTGGCATGCTTGATTAGCTGGCTTAGTAACATTTTATTGCATTATCCCCTGGAATAATTGTAAGTTTTTTGTCCTTCTTGCATATTCTACTATTATGACAATATTCTAGGCATTTCTTGCATTTGTGGCTTGTATTAGTTTTTTGCCACTTGGTCTGGTTGACCTTATCTGGTTCCCTTCTTCTTAATTTCTCAGGCATTCCTGGACCATGTTTAAAAATTAGTGGCAAAATGATAGGATATGTGGTCTTGGGCCATTTGTTTTGCCCATTTATGGTACTGACAACTTCATTATAGCATTTTATGCAAGTTGACATACGATAACACATATGCACATACTTGATAGGATCATCAACCTTCCTATGTATTGCAGAAGCACCATGTCTACATGAGATTCCAACAAAGTCCCAATAGTTACATGAACAAATGTGTTTTGCCAAGTTTACAATAAAATTATCAGTGAACAATACATGTGTTACCTGAAATGCTAATCTACCTACATGTGTTGTAGACCAAGTTGCACTCTTTTTTATCCCTCTATCTAATCTCTTAAGTGGCTTAGATATTATCTCACCCTTGTATTTTTCTACTTTTCTCTAAGTGTGGCAAAACTACCGATAAGGTAATTCCTCATCCACTCAAACATTGTAATAATATGTTTGTTTCTCTATAACAATATAGTACCATTAAATGATTCACTGAGATTGTTCATTAGAACATCACAGTTAGAGTAAAATGGAAATGCATGTTTACACCATTTGTGTTTGGGAATAGCATTTAACCATTCAAAAGCATCTAAATTCACCTTCTTAATTTGCATCATCTTAGCATCACATGCTTCATATTAGGTTTCCTTAGTTAGAACCATCATTAGATCTCTAAACAATCTATCACCTCCAAATTTCTTCTTGAAGTTAACATACAAATGTCTAAGACAAAACCTTTGTTCATATCCATGGTATTTCTCCTCAAAGACTTGCGCAAGTCCCTACATAAATAGCAAATTTTTTAGCATACATAAATGTAAAATGAAACTAAACACATTGGTAAATATGGATACCTTTTGTTGATAAAAAATGAAACACCATGTATTATCTCTAATACCTTGAAGAAGAAGCTTAACAAGCCTGATTTAAGAGTTCTTAGTTTCATTCTCTACAACCCCAAAAGCAATAGGCAAATACTGATCATTGGGATTTCTTCCAACAACAATCAACAATATTTCACCATACTTGATCTTTAGGTGGCATCCATGTAAGCCTATAAAGGATCTACATGCTTGTGTCAAGGCCTTTTTTGTCCCATCAAAACGCATGTAACACCTCTCAAATCCTGGTATCAAGCTTGGTCCAGGTCTATTAATGTTTAACTTGAATGTGTTTCCTGATGAAGCCCTTCTTAACTTAGCTCCATATGTTCAATAATAAACTATTACTTACTTGAGTCCCTTTCTACAATTTGCTTAGCAATCTGCCTAACTTTAAAGCCCTACGACTAGTTATCTCAGTTGCAAAACTCAATCTTACATTTGAGACTACTTCATTTAACTTCATTTTTTTATTGTTCTTCAAATTGTCAACAATCATTTTAGCTACCCATTCAACCTTGGTACTCTTGTTGAAGAGCTGTTTGCCACATTTATGTTTATGAAGCAAAGTCTCAATATTGAATGTTGTGCTCCTTATAACCACGATGCATAGAACAGTGTAGTTACAAAGCTTCTTATGCTTGCATACAACCCTACACCTTATGGAATCATTTTTGGCAAATCTAAGCTCCCTACCATTCAAAACATTGTACTCTAGTATAACCTTGAATTGCTTTAGAGAGGAAAAATCAATTCCAACCTTGAATGTGAAATCCTTTGTCATTGGTTCTTCTTCATGAAACTCAATAAAGAAACTATCAAGCAGACATTAAATATTAAGTCAATTTGTAACCCTATAAACTATAGTTAATGTTAGCTTATTATAATCCCTTTTTTAGATGCAGATGAAAACTGTGGGACATATGAAAACGACACAACACTAAAAAACGTAAAAGAGAAATTGACATATGGGACAAACCTGTCTGGAACACGAAACACCAAGGACCACAACTTTCAACAAAAACTCCAACCTTCGTACACAGTGGCTTGAGAGACGAAGAATTCATGAACAACAACTTACATAAATGGTGAGGATGCTTGTTTGAAGAAGATGAGGCATGATGGTACGATATTAGGGTTTCTCAATAGAGTAACTTACATTAATCCTAGTAAAATCCTACGTGGTATTTTTTACTATTAATTTTCACATTTCTGCCACCTGTAGCGCCACATCAACTTCCGCTACTCACATTTAACGCTAGAGATTAAAATTGCTGATAACAAACCTTTGGGAGATCAATTCTTTAACGAATTTTTTTACATAAATTAAAAGTGTAAATAAGTAACTTTCTAGAGACTAAAAACATTTTAACCCTATTTTTTATAATGAGTTAGTTTCATCTATGCATTATTTAAAACTTCATTCAATAACCTTTCCTTTTTATTTATAAATAAATCTAAATAATATATCAACCACTAACTCCTCTGTGCATTGAGTGATACATTTATTATGACATATTAATAAGAATATATCAACTCCTAAAAAAAACTTTAAAATAGTATATATAAATATACATATTTTTTTTTCCACTCTATCTGATCCTTAGAGCATCTCTAATGTTGATACCTATCTTTGGATTCTTTGTGGGATCCGTTGAACGACATCATCTTGAACCAGCTCATCAAATTTTCATTCCAATTGTGCAACTTATATTGGGTCCCATAACTTTATTTTTTATATTAATATTTTATTCATATTAAATAAAATAAAATTTAAAGCAATGATTTAAATTATATAAACTAAAATTAATATAAAATAAATAAAATTAAAATTTATTTAAAATAATAATTAAAATTAATCTCAAATACATGACATATAATTGAAAAAACATAAAAATAAATAACATCAAATAATTAGTTAAATTTAAATTTCGTCAGCCTCGTGTCCAAAACGTTCCCAAATATGTTCGACTAGATCTCGTTGAAGTTGACGATGAACTTGTTTTTCATGAAGACTTGCTCTTCTTTATTGTCTTGTTGCAAGATTCGGACGAGAACCGTTAAATGTTTCAGTTGTTGAGTTATTGGTATCTACATTATCATAAGAGTAATCAAAATCACCTCCATATGTGTGTCGTTCGTGTTCAACAATCATATTGTGCAATATGATGCAATCATATATGGTATGTTTGAGAGTTTCCATGTGTCATGCACATCGGACCATGTACAATTACAAATCGAGATTGAAGCACTCCAATTGCCCGCTCCACATCCTTTCTAGCCGAATCTTGATGTTGTGCAAATATTTTTCTCTTTTCTCCCCGCGACATTGAAATGATCTTGACAAATATAGTCCACTCAGGATATACACCGTCTGCTAAATAATACCCCATATTATATGATGTCCAATTAATTGTATGAGATGAAACATAGAATGTTGAAAATTATATTGATTTGGGTCCATTTGACCTTAACAATAATAATTTGAAGTAAGAAAATAAAAATTTGGGTAAAATATATGATCAATTGAAGACTAATAAGATGAAATTGTTAGAATTTTTTTATAATATTATGAGTAAATAATAAAATTGTGAGGGAGAAATAAGATTACCGAGAGAAAATATGAAAACAAAATTTTGATTTGGTCCTATTTATAACTAAATAAATTATTAAAATTAAAGTTGAAAGAGACATTGTACTAATGGCTAGTAAAAAGTCCATTTAATATTTTTTGATTCAAAGTAACAGTAGCATTGCATTACTACGATCGGCAAACCGTCAAACTTCAACGATTACATATTCAAAATTCATACGTGACAGTTGACGAACAAGCAAAAGAAAAGACCGTTGGAGTTGATCTTAATATAAACAAAATTATTTTTTAGATTTATTAGATAATCAATGTGTTCTGGTCTGGGCCGAGCAGGCCCAACCCTTGTTACCAGCCGAGCAGGCCCAATTCCCTTGGGCCCAAATACTGGACAACAGATAAGGGCTGCCCTTCGCGACGACTCTGGCCGAGCAGGCCCAAACCTTTGGGCCCACTTACTGGATAACCGTCAAAGAGTTATCCACGCACGAAGACCACGCGTCACGCAGCGAGGGATTCGGTCAACCACCTCTGAACCCTACGCTATGATCATCCGGAACGTGAGTCTCCTGCTGACTCAGCCCTAACATGGGACGTTCTGGCAGTTCCCTAGCACGTGGGCCTCCAGTTGGATTTGGCCCAATTAGGGAACCTTGGCCCAGCGCTGGGGGTTATAAATACCCTCTTTCACTAGAGGGTCAGGTATTCTATTCTTAACTCTAAACCTCATTCTCTGATAGCTACTGACTTAAGCATCGGAGAACCTTGCAGGTACCCCCCCCCATCTTGCTCTTCAAGCCAGATATTGCGCCTTGACGATTCTCCTGATCAGGTACGATCAGTGGCGCCGTCTGTGGGAACCTTGCTCCCCCTTCTTTAACAAAGATCAAAGCATAACCTTTCACCATCGTCATGGCCAACAACAACATACCTAGTCCTGATCCCTTCGTCCTGGAACAACTGATTGAAGATTCCAGCCGCGAACTGACGAATCGCCGTCGGCAAGAACGTACTTTTGCCGGACAGAGGCAACAGATTCAGCACATTCAACATGTGCACGGCCTTTAACAAGTCCAGAACGTCGAACAAACCCATCCTGAAGGACAAGTTCAGAACGGGGAAGACGGGCAGACCTGGCCCCAGACTGAACCAGACCAGCTCCAAGTGGTGAATGAAACTGATACCCGAGACGGGCAACCCGCTTCCTCGTTCACCCACACCTCTGGCAGGCGAAGAAGCCGAAGCCCGGACGAGGAGGAACAGATCAACATTCCCGAGGGCGCCGATCCGACCGCCATCCTCCTACTCAAAGAGCTGCAAAAGACCAACCGCCTCATCCGCCAACAGGGCGACCGCATCCACGACCTGGAAAGGAAGCGACGATATCGCTCCCCCCAACGGAGACGCCATCGGTCACGTTCCTATTCCTCTTCACGGTCTCCTCCGAGGAGAAGTCGCAAGCGCAGTCCATCTAGGTCTCGCTCCCCCTCGAGAAGAAACCGGCGCCAGCGGTCTTATTCCCGCTCTCCACCTCGAAAGACTCGGAAGAATCAGAAACATGAAACCACTGAAGCCAAGAGTCTCTCACCCGAGCAGGAGCACCGAGGCCCCTCCAAAGCCGTGCAGAAAGTCCGCGAGCATTCTCCAAAAGACAACCGCAAAATCTCGGGCAAAGCACAAACTAAATCCCAGCGGGGCAGACATTCAAACTCCCCTGAACCTAGCGACGAAGAGGATTTCCGCAGTCCCCTGTCCGAGCAAATCCGGCGTGTTCGTCTTCCCCGGGGGATGGAAAAACCACCAGCCTTGGACCACTATGACGGGACCACCGACCCCGATGACCACATAAGGAGCATCGAAGCTGTCATGGACTAGCATGTGGTACGAGGATCCATCAAATGCCGCATCTTTCCGACCACACTAAGGAAAGGCGCGATGAATTGGTACAGGAATCTGCCCCCTAACTCCATCCACTCCTGGACTGAACTGAAGGATCTTTTCCTAAGCCACTTCACCGCGTCTCGTCGGCAACCGAAATCAGAAGCAAATCTTGAGGCAGTAATCCAAGGTACCAACGAATCTTTGAGAGACTACCTCGACAGGTTCAACAAAGAAGCTGTCCAAGTGCAAACCGCGAACTACATGAAGAGGTACCTACTCGAACGAGGGCTCCTCCCCGGAAGCGACTTCAAAAAGGCCATCAAGATTGAGGAGGTCCACTCCATGAACGCCCTCCTTCGCAAGGCTCAGGCCTTCATCAGATATGAGGAAGCAGAGGCTGCTACCACGAGAGCGTCACGGGACAACGACGTCGCTCGCAGTTCAAACCATGAGCCCTCAACTTCGAGGCGCGGGCACGAGAGAAGGAAAGACGACAGGTCTCTCGACATCAAATAACGCCGGGGACCTTCTGGTCGTTTCAACGAATATACCCCGCTGAACGCCTCACGGGAAAGGATCCTAGCCGAATGCCAAAACACTGACTTCAAAAAGTCGAACATCAGACCCCCGAAGTCAAACCCCGCGAGGCCAGGAACCGACAAGTCCAAGTACTGCAAATACCACAGGAGCCATGGACACATGACCGAGGATTGCATTCACCTCAAGGACGCTATTGAAACACTGATCAAGGAAGGTCGCCTTTCAAAATACACACAGAAAGGGGAACCTTCCCGAAGGGACGACCACAGAAACTCTGACGAAGGGAATTCGCCGGACAACAGGCCCCTACAAGTAGCCCTGTCAGTGACCCGACCTGAAGATTTCATACCATCGGTCGGGGCACCTGCCGCACTCAGCAAATGGGAAGGATTCCCATTCGCCATGGTCGTCTCCAACGGCGGAGATCCGGGCTCTCTCACCATCAGTTCAGTGAAGAGAAAGTTCGATGAGCTGCTCAGCGCCAACGCAGACCTCGGCCCCACACTGAGAAAGTTCCGAGGGAAATCTGAACCAATCACCTTATACCTGGAAGAACTACCCGGCGGAGCTCCAAACGCCACAATTCCTCTGCTCGTCCGAGCAAGAATGGTGAACTTCGATGTTCGACGGGTCTTAGTCGATGAAGGCAGCTCGGTCGACATCATGTACTCCCATCTCTTCCGGACACTCCAGCTGGACGACTCACACCTCACTCCCTACGTGGGTTCAGACCTTCAAGCCTTCAACGGAGCTACCACTAAACCATGGGGTTACGTCGAGCTGATTGTCACCTTCGGAGAAGGGGAGGCTTCTGGGCAAGTCAAAACTAGGTTCTTGGTGATCGACTGCAAAACCCTGTACAACTGCATCATCGGACGCCCCACTCTGGCCGAACTGACCGCCGTACCCTCCACTGTCCACCTGAAGATGAAGTTCTACACGAGGACCGGACGAGTGGCCACTATCAACGCCGATATTGAAGCAGCCAGAAGAATCTTCGACGCCTCCGTCAAAGGATTAGAACTGATCGCTCCGCCGACCAGCTCCAACAAAAAGCCAAGGGCCGAAGACAAGCATCCTCGAGGAGACCAGCATCAGACAACCAACGTCAGCTCAGTCGACCTGGACGCCCGGTTTGCAGAAGAAGAACAAAAGACTGGGGAAGAGACGAGGTCGAAGTCACCTCACCCCTTCCGACCAGTTCCAGACGGAGATTTCGAGCTGGTCCCCTTGGGCGAAAACCCTGACAAAGCAGTGAAAATCGGTAAAGGGATCCCAGACCTTCCGAGGAAGCAGCTCATAGCCTGCCTTCGAGCCAATGCTGATCTGTCCGCCTGGAGCGCCGCGGAAATGCCCGGACTCGACCCTGAGGTCGCCTGCCACCACCTCTCCATCAATCCAGCCGCAAAGGCCGTAGTTCAACGTAGGCGTCGGCAGTCTCCCGAGAAAGCGGAGGCTGCCGAGAAAGCTGTAAAAGACCTCCTAGAGGCAAATTTTATTTCCGAGGCCAAGTATTCAACTTGGCTCTCAAACGTTGTACTTGTTAAGAAATCTAATGGAAAATGGAGAATGTGTGTTGATTATACTGATGTTAACCGGGCATGTCTAAAAGACGCCTATCCTTTACCAAACATTGATAGACTGGTCGACAACTCGGTCGGCTATAAACTATTGTCTTTTATGGATGCTTATTCAGGTTACAACCAGATCCCCATGGCGAGGAGCGACAAACAGTACACGGCGTTTATGACCGAGTCGGGCAACTATTACTACAACGTAATGCCCTTCGGCCTCAAAAACGCGGGATCCACATATCAACGGATGATGAACAAAGTGTTCCGAGGGGAGATCGGCGACACCCTCGAGGTGTACATGGACGATATGATCGTCAAGTCTCGAGGGGACACCGACCACACCTCCCATCTCGAGCGCGTATTCGAGCGGGCCAGATCCTGCAAGATGCGCTTCAATCCGGAGAAATGCACCTTCGGCGTCCGAGCAGGAAAATTCCTCGGTTTCTATCTGACCGAACGGGGAATAGAAGCCAACCCGGATAAATGCCGAGCGTTCTCCGAGCTCCCCATTCCTAACAATAAAAAATCCATCCAAGTATTAAACGGGATGCTCACTGCGCTATCACGTTTCGTCGCGAAATCCGCCCAGCACGCCCTCCCTTTCTTTAAACTGCTACGCAAAGAAGCAGCCTTTGAGTGGTCCGAGGAGTGCGAGCAAGCACTGGCACACCTCAAGCAAGTACTTTCCTCGCCGCCCGTCCTTTCTCGACCCGACGACAACGAGCCTCTGTACCTTTACCTGGCCGTCTCAAACGAGGCAGTCAGCGCGGCTTTGATCCGAGAAACCGTAGACGGGCAAAAACCTGTGTATTTTACCAGCAAAGCCCTACAGGGACCCGAGGTACGATACCAACAGATCGAGAAAGTCGCCATGACCCTAGTAATAGCGGCCAGGAGGCTACGATACTACTTCCTCGCTCACACAATCTTCGTTCGGACGGATCAACCCATCAAACAACTCCTCAGCCGACCAGACATGGCCGGCAGAATGTTAAGATGGTCCCTCGAGCTTTCAGAATTCGACGTACAGTATGAGAGCAGGAAGGCGTTAAAAGCTCAGGCGCTGGCGGACTTCGTAGCCGAGATGACCTCTATCGCCGACTCACCCAACACAACTAAAGACAAGTGGACCATCTACGTAGATGGCGCCTCAAGCAGCTCGGCCAGCGGGGCAGGCATTATCTTGGAAAACGGCGAAGGTCTTATCATAGAAGTATCTTTAGTCCTCTCCTTCAACACGTCGAACAACCAGGCCGAGTATGAAGCCCTCCTCGCGGGACTGAGACTCGCCGAGGACATAGGGGCACGAGAGGCCAAGATCTACACTGATTCCCAACTCGTCGCATCTGTCATACCCCAATTTTTGACCCTAAGATCATACATCATTTGCAAAAGCACCATTGTGAAGCTTTATCTTTGATACTGTGATTATCTCTGAGGGGAATTATCGAGCATTTATAGCCTTTTATTTGTTTATACTAACCAAAAATCAAAAAAATATATGTTTTGTCTCTTTTGTTTATATTTTACAGGTGAAAGATCGGGCAAAAATCAAAACAGTGCAAGAAAACAGTTTTTGAAAATTTGAAGGTGGAAATCGATTTACCCCTGTGGGAAATCGATTTCCTGTGCGCAAAATTCAAAAAAATATAAGGAGGGAAGCTTGACATCATTTTGGCACCTTTTTATTTGATCATTTTATCAATTTTCCACCTCATCAAAATTAACTCATTCATTAAACCCTCTTTAACCTCATTTTACCATTTTTACCATTTAAATTGCCACTTTAATCACCAATTAAACACAAGTTAATCACCAAACACAAAAAGACCAATTTGCCACTACTCTTGCTCCAATTCTATAAATAGAGCCCTCTACTCTCTCATTTCTCAAGCTTTTGATAGCCAAAAAAGTTCTTGCAAATTCATTTCTCAAGCTTGGAGAGCCAAAAAATTGCTTGCAAATTCATTTCTCACCCTTTCCAAAACCCTCACCCAAAGTTCATTTTCATAAGATTAGTAAGGTTCACATTGAATCTTGCTAATTTTGAACTAAGCCTCCTACATTTCACTCTTTTCTTTGATTGTTCATCTCCATACTTGAAGGATCTACACTTTGTGCTTGTTCTTGAAGCTACTTCAACACTTTAATTCAAGAATTGGTAAATTTCTCAATTCTAAGATGTAGATCTTTGTTGCTTGTGTTCAATGCATCTTTGATGCTATATTGGTGCTATTTGATGGTGATTTGATGGAAAATTCGTGCTCCAATGGATATGTGATCATAAGGTGTTTGTATGTTTGCTTAAGTCAAGTTTTATGCCTCCTAATGCTGATTTTTTGAATGCTGCGTGCAGGAAATCGATTTCCCTCTGTAGTAAATCGATTTCCACCTTATTTTTTTCAAAAATTTGAACTCTGGACTCAGGAAATCGATTTCCTACAGAGGTAAATCGATTTCCTGCTGGCAGAATGTGTTTTTTTGCCTTTTTTATGCTTGTTTTGGCTTCCTACTTCCTCCACTTCATTAATATCATTGGATCTAGGATGTTGATAGGTTTGAAATGACCTAATCCATAATATTAGATGAATGATATTAATGATAGTGTGAGTTGATTATCTTTTGTGAATTTTATTCTTCTTCCTCCATTTCATTAATATCATTGGATCTAGGATGTTGATAGGTTTGAAAGAACCAAATCCATAATATTAGATGAATGATATTAATGATAGTGTGAGTTGATTATCTTTATGCATTTTATCTTCTCCTTCTCCTTTTTTTTTTGATCGATGAAAGTCTTAATGCCTTGAGAATTCTTATGGATTCTTGGTGAAGACTAGATCGTTACCTATTTTCTTTTCGTGCGGTATTGCTTTCGGAAGGCGATCTACATATCGTTCTTCTCGCATGCATTAGCACATAAAGTTTTGACCGGCCTCGTTGTAGGGTGATTTCTACATAAATCACTTGGCGATCTGCTTAACATAGCGCAATATTTCGTGTCCCGAATAAAAAAGATCAAATATGGAAGAGAATTGTATGCGGTTGATTTAAGACTTGTGGAGGTTTTTATCGTGTAGTCGCTATGATTCTATCAAGCTTCTGATAAACCCCATTGAATTTAAATCCAAGTACATCATTCACTCACCATAGATCTTCCTACTAACTTTGATAACATACTTGACAAGTTTCAAGATGGTTATCGTTAACATTTAACAACTAACTTTAATTTCCGCACCTTTACTATACCGCTCTCTATATTACCGCTCTTTATATTTCTCGCTTTATCGCTTTACTTTATCATTTCATCATATTTACTTTCCGTCATTTTCTCTTTGTCCACTTGGACATATGTTTATGTTTCCGTTATTTTTTTCTTTTGTCCACTTGGACCATACTTTACTTTTATGCTAAAACACTAATAAACAACTGAAAATCTAAAAAATACATAAGGTTCTCTTTGGACTATCGGTTACTATCCCTAGCACTTTGGAGATTCGGACTTATGGACCTAGTACCTCTGGACTCATTCTATTACTATCCTGTGATTGTTCTGTCTGTCTGGCATTGTTCTGTTGTATGTTTATGTGTGCAGGTATTTCCTTGAAAGCCCTTGATGGTTAATTCCAAGGCATTGATATAAGGATTTTACCCGAAAACAGCCGTCACTCTGCCCAATTTTCGTTAGAATCTTAATGTGCTTAATGAAAAAGGGTTCTAAGACAATAAGTTCATGTGGATCCCCAAGTGTTAATGTGTTGGTATTGATAAATCCAAAGGAGGGGAAAACTACCTTGGCTCTTAATGTCAAGTGTTGGCTTCTTATTTGGTTAGACCGTTTCTTTCCTTAGCTTTTATTTTATGCATTAGGTTAGCCTCTTCATCTCCTCCCATTCTTAAATTTTCAAAATCTTCTCCCTTTTTCCAAAATATTCTTATGTTTGCAATCTTTTCAAAACCTTTTTTCTTAAAAATATCTTTCGCCCTTAGTGGCTTTTCTTCAAAATTTTAGACACCGTTAATTGTCGAAACGAGTGGTTATACCCCACGATTTTGAAATTGATTGATAATAACAAGATCTTTTCCGCGTGAGAGAGCTAGTGGCATACTCGTTGATTTTATCCGAGTTGGAGCCCTTCTTTCATTTGCGATGCAAAGAACTTGTTTGTTCTCATGCTCAAGATCAATGGCTGAGTATTTCTCTCTAACGACAACAAAGTGTTTATTCGTTTTAAAAAACGTTTTTCCCAAAAGCGGAACTACATTAGCTCTGACTTCTCCATTGCACCGAGGAGGTATGTAGGCCCAAAGCTTAACGCTTTGCCGATCTTATTTTAAAAATAAAACAAACCGTTTTTAGCACACACACAACACAGATTTTCAAAAAGGTTCCCGTGGAGTACCACGGATATGAGGGGTGCTTAAAACCTTCCCCTCATATAATCAACACCCGTACCTGAGATCTCTTTATTTGTTTTAAAAAACAAAACTTTGGGTTTTTCGTTCTTTTCCCTTTTCCTTTGAAAAAATAAAGCGCGGTGGCGATTTCAAACAGAATATTGATTCGAGTCAATCCCATGGCTTCGATATCAGATTTTCCCCGCTACAGCATCTCATATCAGCGGCGAATACCAGGCCAAAAACGACGTACTCGCCGAATATCTCGCGCTCGTCAGAGATAAGATGAAAAAATTCGCCAAAGCAGAAGTCGAGCATATCCCCCGAGAACACAACTCGCGCGCCGACATACTATCCAAACTTGCGAGCACGAGAAAGAAAGGGGGAAACAAATCGGTTATCCAAGAAATTCTGCCCAGGCCAAGTGTAGGCGAAAACGCGCGAGCTCTACAGATATTCGCCATCGGGGACGACCAATGCTGGATGACCCCAGTGTACAACTTCCCCACAAAAGACGAGCTCCCCGCCGACGCGAAAGAAGCCTCAACAATTAAGAGACGAGCGTGCTCATACACTATCCTCGAAAACAAGCTGTACCGACGAGGTTTCTCCATCCCCCTCCTTAAATGCATCGATGCCTCGCAAGCACTAGAGGTACTCCAGGAGCTCCATGATGGAATCAACGGCCAGCACCTCGGTGGACGGTCACTAGCTAGGAAAGCCCTCAGAGCCGGCTATTATTGGCCGACCATGCAGCAGGACGCCAAAGAGTACGTCAAGAAATGCGACAAATGCCAGCGTCACGCCGACATGCACCTGGCACCACCAAACGAACTCAAATCTCTCTCCTCACCTTGGCCTTTCTCTACGTGGGGAATGGACCTCCTCGGACCTTTCCCGGTCGGCTCCTACCAAAACAAATACCTGGTGGTCACTGTAGATTACTTCACAAAATGGATAGAAGCTGAAGCGCTCGCTAAAATCACATCCCAAAACGTACTCCGATTTTACAAGAGGAACATACTCGCTCGATTCGGGGTACCACAGGCGATAATAACCGACAACGGCACCCAGTTCACGGACAGAAAATTCCAGGAATTCGTGGCCAAACTCGGGACAAAGCAACACTTCACTTCGGTCGAGCACCCCCAAACCAACGGACAGGCTGAAGATGCCAACCGGGTCATTCTCCGTGGATTGAAGATAAGGCTGGGCGAAGCGAAAAAAGCTTGGGTCGAAGAGCTACACAGCGTCCTCTGGGCATACAGGACGACCCCACATTCAACCACGGGCGAAACACCATTCAGGCTAACCTATGGCACCGAAGCCGTGATCCCCGTGGAGATCCGAGAACCGTCTCGTCGGACTGAGTCACCTCTCGAGGAAGAACTCAACGACGAAGCCATGAGAGAAGAACTCGACATGGTCGAGGAGACCCGAACAGGATCCTCCCTGCGAGAAGCGAAATTGAAACAACAAATAGCGTTAAGACATGACACCAAAGTTATCAAGCGCTCCTTCGAAGTCGGAGACTTAGTGCTCCGTAGGAACATGAAAGATTCACGCGAAGGCAAACTAGCCCCAAACTGGGAAGGTCCGTACCGAGTGTACGATAAAACCGAAAACGGTGCGTATTACCTCGAGAACCTTCTCGGCGAAAAACTAGCTCGACCTTGGAATGCTGAAAAACTCAGACGCTACTACAGTTAGAAACAACCTAACGCTACCCGGCCGCTCGTGACGAACACGAGGAAAGCTGGGCGAGGACTCGCGCCATGGTACAAGCGCGTATGCTCCACGACAGCTTCAGTCGGATAACCCTACCAGGAGGCAAAGCCGACCACGCGGCGGGCCTTACACGCAGACCCTCCGCGGAAGTACCTGCACGGCAGAACCCCAGCTCGCGATGGGATCGTTCACGCCGCGAGCACCTGGCCCCGACCGCGGCCTCGAGCTCGCTTATAGCGCACACCTGCTCTGCGCGCCCGGACCGTTCCCCACACGCCCGGGCCATAAACCTCGGTCGAGCACAAACATAATTCGAGCATAAACATAAAGCATACTTATTAACGACAAAATCAGATAAGCAATAAACATTGGAGCATAAAACGGAATATTAAAAACCGACCAAATTGGCCGGAGATATCCAAATGTTACAAAAATTATCCGGGCATCGCCCAACTAGCTACCTTGGCGCGCAGGCCACAAAATATCGGCACACAGGCCACAAAACATCGGCACGCAGGCCACAATCATAAAAAAGAGACTGGTCAAACATCGCAATCTTCGTCCTCGGCACCGTTATCCTCGCCCTGGGGCTCCTGCTCGTCTTCCCAGTCTTCGAACTCCGGGTTTGGTTCAATTCGTCCGTCCACGACCTTATGGTATGGACCAATGCCCTTCGTCACCAGACACGGGTTGAGGACTTTCAGCTGATCCACCGTAGCTTTGAAACCGACCCCCAAGGTAGCAACACAGTCAATCTCCAACTCCTTCACCTTGCCCAGAAGCTGAGAACGCGTCACCAAGGCCTTCTCATCATCATCCTCCTCGGGCGAAGGGAGATGAGCCCTCTCCAACTCAGCAACTCTCTCACGGAGCCTTTTCCCCTCGGCCTCCAAGTCCGCAACCTTATTACGCTCTTTAACGAGATCCTCCACTATGCCACTCTGGACCTCATACTTGTCCTTGTACTGTTCGAACTCGTGCTCTAGCTCGTCGTATTTGATTCTGAGAGCATCGTAGTCCTTCTGAGGACAGACTTTCTGAGCGTTAAGAGCCAAGGCCAAGGCAGCCACCCTCATCATCCCTTCGAGGTCCTCGGACAAATCCTTGTCTCGAGCCACCCGGTCCCGCCTGACGATGTGCCTCACCTCCTCGCGCTCGAGGAGCACATTCTTCCTTGAAAAGATTCCCCTATGCAGAGTACAAGAGGGCAGCACTATGTCCTCCTCGGAGGGGTTGTCAATGATAAGAGGACGAAGCTCCACGGTCCCGTCATTCTTTTGCTTCTTCCCGGCTGGAGAACCACGCGAGGACGTCCTAACCGACGAAGGAGAGCCACTGTCGGGGGCACTCGCAGCAGCCGCCTTAACCTCCTCAACCCGCGATCGTTTCACGGACACTTTGATGGCCCCCTTGTTCTTGGCCCGCATCTTCGTAACTTTGTCATGCAAGTCGGCCATTTTTCCTGCAAAATAAGGAGTTAGAACCAAAAAGATATTGTTTAAACAAATAATAGCTAGCTCACCTAACAAAATCATAGCATCCCCGTAACTGCGGCACTCGAGGACAGCTTTTGTGTTGATGTGCCGAGGCTCCAGCATGGGACTTCCGTCTTCCTCGAATAGGGGATCCCCGTTGGGATACGTACATATTGCCGGCCTAAACCCGTCCACGTAAGAAGCGAGCCGTTGATACCCCCCAGTATCACGCTCATTGAGGTCCTCGTCACGGAAGATGAAATAATCGGTCCCCCGCTCGAAGTGGTCAGGCTGCCACTCCAACGGGAACTGGGCAGACGGACCCACCTTCCTCACCCCATCCTCGATATACTCGCGCTCCTCGAACAAGTGGTTCTCGGCGTCGGGGGTAAGTGGCTTAACCAGAAAGTATCGACTCTTGAAATGCTTGATAGAGTCCTGGTAAATGGCGAACAACTTCTTCGGCTGCTTAAACGACACCCAACTCCACTTGCCGTCCCGATCACGCAACCTCTGCAAGTGAAACACTCTGAAGAAAAGAGGCAGGGTCGCTTCCACCTCCAAGTACCCACATACGATCTCAAAGGCTCTTAAGAACGCTAAAGCATTGGGATTAAGCTGAGACGGGCACAGGCGCAGCCAACTGAAGACACTCCGTTGCAAAAGAGTGAAGGGAAGACGGAGACCAGCCTCCTTGAAGACGAACTCGTACATTGCGAAACGAGGACCAGAGAATCTCGAGCAGATCCTCTGATGAGATTTAGGCACAAAGGCACCCCAAGAAGGCTCCTCGTCCTGCTCAAGATCCTCGATCACGTTAAAAGCTTCCCTAGGACGCGTCGTAAAGCGCGATGCGATCATCCTCGGAGCAACGGCCACCCATTCTTCAAGTGCTCGAGGGGAGGTCTCGATGACGTGAATGTCCTCTTGCGAGCCAACAGCTTCCTCCCCACCTGAAATGTCGAAGACGACATCATCCTTGTTCTCGTCGGCCATTTACCTGAAAAGCAGAGGAAACCGTGAATTCGACTGGTCAAATCCACCCTTCCACCGCAAGTCAAGTGAAAGGGCGAGGAAAAGGGACGAGGAAAACTCCCCCAATCGTCAAATGGCCGACGAGATAAAGTGCCCTCAGAGCATATACGTCGCACGCAGCGGAGGTCGGAAAACTCATGCCCTCACCGAGACGTGCAACCTCCACTGCTCGTGGCCTTCATACTACTCTCTAGTAATCCTAAAAGCTGGACGTCTCATTCAAACGTTCTAGCTCCGTTCACTCAAAATTCACTCGGCAAACGCACGGGAGAAACAGTTATCTTCTAGGTTTACTCGGCTAATTAATAAACCTTTCTCGTCACGCTCATCAATCATGCTCGCCTCACTCAAAACTAATACATAAAACTTAAATAAAAACATGAAGGAGACGAAGAACTTACTTGGAGAAAGCGAAGAAGATATGAACGAGACGAGGAGGAGAGCAGTGAGCGGATCTTGAAGGCTTGGAAAATGTTAAGTGCCAAATGAGTGACCTCCTCACTCCTTATATAGGGAAAGAAGGCCAAAGGGTGTCATGATGGCCTAGGCAGCCTAGGAGACGCCATCATTGCCTACACCCCAAAGACGGCTCCCTCCACGAAAAGCTGCCACGCGTCCCAAAGATCTTGAGAACTCCAAAAGACGCCGTCTACTTCCATCCCTAGAAACGGCGCAGTAATGATTACAGCCTGTACAGCTGACACCTGTCAATCACGCTAACGAGTGACAACCAATAAGGTTAAAAACCGAGGACAACAGCCGACAAAGCCCTCGAGGAACCCAGGACTTGGGATCGTTGCCCGTGCTCGGCTAAACCTCCTCGTTAAAGTCATCACCCTTATAAGGCTAATGACTTGGGGGGCTCCTGTTCTGGTCTGGGCCGAGCAGGCCCAACCCTTGTTACCAGCCGAGCAGGCCCAATTCCCTTGGGCCCAAATACTGGACAACAGATAAGGGCTGCCCTTCGCGACGACTCTGGCCGAGCAGGCCCAAACCTTTGGGCCCACTTACTGGATAACCGTCAAAGAGTTATCCACGCACGAAGACCACGCGTCACGCAGCGAGAGATTCGGTCAACCACCTCCGAACCCTACGCTATGATCATCCGGAACGTGAGTCTCCTGCTGACTCAGCCCTAGCATGGGACGTTCTGGCAGTTCCCTAGCACGTGGGCCTCCAGTTGGATTTGACCCAATTAGGGAACCTTGGCCCAACGCTGGGGGCTATAAATACCCTCTTTCACTAGAGGGTCAGGTATTCTATTCTTAACTCTAAACCTCATTCTCTGATAGCTACTGACTTAAGCATCGGAGAACCTTGCAGGTACCCCCCCATCTTGCTCTTCAAGCCAGATATTGCGCCTTGACGATTCTCCTGATCAGGTACGATCACAATGTATTTAGCCTATATTTATTTTGAGTTTAAAGGTAGTGCACTGACAGTGTAAACTAATTTTACACATTTAACCAATCAAAATTCTTACACTTGCCATGTAATATTAGTTTTTTTAAATTAAAATTGTGTTTTAATTGAATACATGGTTAAAATTTATATTAAAGACAAATCTAAAATAGATTATTCAATAAATCTATAATGCAAATTTTTTCTTATATTAAGACAAATCTAATGAATCTAACAATCAATTTATGAGAAAAAGAGATATGCACTGACAACCAATCACAACCATGTATTCAATTAAAACATAATTTTAATTTATGACAAGTGTAAAGATTTTAATTAATTATATGTGTAAAGTTAGTTTATAATGTCAGTGCACTACCTTTAAACTCTAAATTTATATAGATTCAAACTCATATTAAATGTATCAAATAGAGTATGTTATGTTTTTTGAGAAAATGGGTGATGCATTTCGACCAATCACGACCATGAATCAGGACAAATCAGACTGTGAATTTTAAGAAGTTTATATAACATAGCAAAACGATTTGTTTCTATTAGATGACATTGTAAAACTTTTTTAGATTGCAAGTCCAGTACTTTTTTTACCATTTAAACTTTATTTAGAATTTAAAACTCTTGATACAATGATAATCACGTGGAAACTGAAATAAAGAAAAGATGAAACTACTATTATATCACCCCCTCGAAATCATGACCGAAAGTAGAAAATGGTATCAACCGATAAATAAATAAATAAAAATAATATTAGTGGGTCCTTTTCATTTTTAAAAACCCAACAAAGACGGAGGAAAAAAAAAATTACAAACGCCTCCAACTATATCACCACAGTTGTATGAACAATTACTTCGCTTCCATTTCCGTAGCTTCTTTTTCCACTACTCCGCTTACAGTTACAACGCTCGTATCGAAGAACCGGTCGGTGATAGGTTTTTTTATCGAACCGGTTCGTTGCAAAGCAGATAATGGCGGCTCTATTACCTTGCACACCGACTCTACTCTATGCTCCGTTTGCGAGCCGGAGGAGGAGCCATCTTCCGCTTAAACCTCACTCACAAGCCTTCTCTGGGTCTACGAAACGGTTTCTTCGCGGTTCTCTTTCCGTTGCCCGGTTCGGATTACAGCCCGGTGTTTTACCCGAACCGGATGACGCCGAATTTGTTGTCAGGGAATTGATTAACCGAGCGGAGGGTTTGCTTTATACAATTGCCGATGCTGCTGTTTCGTCTTCCGATACGGTGGTAACCACCACCGCTGCGAAACAGAGTAACGATTGGCTTTCGGGAATTACCAATTTTATGGAGACGATTCTCAAGGTATAGGTTTCTGAAATTTCGATTCAACTGATTTTTTAATTTTATTTTGATTCTATTGGTTGTGAAATCATAACCGTTATTTGAATTGTCAATGAATAGAAGGAATGACACCGGAAACATGACTCCCACCCCGTGGATATCGATAATATTTTGAAAAAAATGAATAAATTAAATGTAATCACAGTGTCTGAGTCGGTTTTGGACACTGACAAACATTTTTTCAGAGGTTTCAAGGAAATTGTATGATTGTAAAGGATGAAAGTTGTCAAGTAATATGGTAGTTGTAATGCTTTCTACATTTGGAACTCATAGATGTTGGTAGCTAGGATTCTGGTTAATGGTGTCTGCTCTTATAGTTGTGACTTGAGAAATATTAACAGTACCATAATATGGATGCCATAGAAATGATTTTGAAGTTATAATTTTCGGATAGGTGACATAGCAATAAACTATTTGCAATTTGCGAAAGCATCCTAGTTTAAACTATGGATTTCTTGTTGTTCTGTTTCTGAAATTGTTATAAGTTGTCAAATTGGGAGTTGTGATTTATTTGTATGTTAGTTATATAGCTATTGTTGGTTGCTGGTTTTATTTTGTCAAGTAAATTGTAAAGGGAAGTATTTTACCCTTTTCAGGTATTCAAGGATGGACTTTCTACTTTGCATGTGCCGTATGCATATGGTTTTGCAATTATAATGCTCACTGTTCTTGTAAAAGCGGCCACATTTCCGTTGACAAGAAAGCAGGTTTGTTGATTATGGAATGTGCTTCACTTATTTTGAAAAGCTGAAAGTGATCAATATAAGTCGTATTCTTTTGATACAACTAAATTTATGGATGTGAAATGACTTCCATCCCCTTTGAGATTTAAGAGACATTTTCTTCATGTTGTTTTCTATATAATTTAGTTGGATTAATTTTTGTCTGACTATTTTCAGGTAGAATCTGCCATGGCTATGCGATCTTTGCAACCTCAAGTAAAGGCTATCCAGAAACAGTATGCTGGGGATCAGGTATTTTATAGGGCTTCTATAAGTGTTACATTTTATAATAAAACATATTTTATAAATACAATTGGGTATGAGATATTTTGCATGGCTATACAACCAAGCAATTTTTTTTTTGATATGCTGTGACCAGGCAATTGAATGAGCTCTGTATATTGTTTGATGTAATTATGATGCCAATACTCTTATTTGAGTTTGGATTTGGAATACCGAGAATTGGGATTTGGTATGATTTGTTAATCAAATTGTGTTTATAATGATTTGATTTTGAAAATCTCATTGATTTTTGATGTCACAGATCTTATTGAATTTGTTAATATGTGTGGGAATTGATTTATTTTAATTATTTAGACTGACCATTTACCCTTATAGAATAGCCTTTTCAATAAAAAACCAATTCCATGTTTAATGAGTCCTAAACATGAGATTTGATTGTAAACATCAAATTTGATTGTAAACATCAAATTTGATTTCTAAATCAAATGAAGATCATTTTTTATTTTTAAGGATTCCAAACATGATGTTAGCATTTGACTCTGCATTCTCTGACCAATGGTGCTTTTCTCTTTCAATTTACAAGATTTCTATATTGTTTTCTTGCAGGAGAGAATTCAACTTGAAACCGCTCGGTTATATAAATTAGCCAACATTAATCCTCTAGCAGGTATCCATGACATAATTGTCAGTATTGCATCGGTTATATAAATGTGCCCTTCCTCAGCTTTCATATCACAAGTCTGGTTGTTTTCTGAGTTATTTCCTCAAGTTTGCTTGTACTTTTTCTTACGTTTTACATGGAACTATAAGCATTGTTATATCATAGATATGCAAGTGGTGATTATGGCTTAGGTAGGTAGATGGAGGCAACAATTAATCCATTCGACTCCAGTATAAAGCATTAATCTTGCTTTTTAAAATTGTACTTGTTAATTCTTTTATTAATCAGTGTTCATTTTTCCCAGGATGCCTGCCTCTTCTCTTAACAACACCAGTGTGGATCGGGCTATATCGAGCCTTTTCTAATGTGGCAGATGAGGTATGTTGCTTATTTTGTTGCTTTTATATTTGATAGTTTACTATGCTGTTTTTTAGGCATACAAATCTTTCTATCTTTCATGGCTAATTATGTTTTTGTCTAATAATATTCAAAGGGACTCCTTAACGAAGGCTTCTTTTGGATACCTTCTCTTTCTGGTCCTACTACAATTGCAGCTCGGCAAAATGGAAGTGGCATCTCTTGGCTTTTTCCTTTTGTGGTAAATATCTCACTTAGCAAATAAAGTTACATATGTTGAGACTATTAAATTTGCAACCTTGTAAATATTATTTTCTGACCAGGTCATTTACTCATGCTGAAATTGTATGGAACAGATTTGTGAACTCTATTAATTTGTTTCATTAATAAGAGGCATATTTTTTATATTTCTAATTTTTGTTTTGATGTTTTTGCCTTTTCAATGAACATTGGATTTTTCATAGATTGGTAGGAAGTTGTGAAGTTCCTTTTGGGAGCGGGGTGGTAGCAAAGAGGGGAAGTTTTTATTTTGGAGTTTGCAGTGGTTGTGTCTTTGGTTGAGGCAAATGCAACAGTGTTTATAGAGTCCTCTTGTAGTTTAGTTTCTTGACTGGGACCATAATAGTCATTTTAAGTCCTCTGATTTTCTATTTCTAGCATTCTTTTTAAGGTTTCCCTGGTTGGCAACTTGATATTAAAAGGAATCATAAAGCGCTTTTCTTCAAAGTTTACCGTTTTCATTGTGCTTGTATTAGGAAAAGGCCATACTCTCATCATGAGTTTTTTCACTCTTATATGTTAGAAAATTTCCCCTTTCTCAATCTCAAGTAACTAAAATCTCAATGCTTTGGGACTGTAAGGGGGTTATATAAGTTAAAATATTTTCTTGTGAAAATGTTTTAAACGAAATGTGACATGTATGTTTAGTATAAAGTTATATGCTGGGGCCTATTTTTTGTATTGGTCTCCTAGTGTGGGTTAGAGCTACACAATGGGAAGAAGTAGGATAAGTGTGTATGTAAAAGGCATGCGTGATCAACCACCGATTCCAAGAGCATATAATAACTGTACCAATTACGATGCACCTTCTCTCAATAATGACTCGGTGAATGTTAAATTGTTTCACTATTTCTCAAGTGAGACATATCTTCTGGATTCTGATTCAACAGAACTGGTCAGAATTAACTAGTTTTGGGCCAAAACTAGTTAATTCTGACCAGTTCTTTTGGCAGAAAGATTCATTTGATTTATTTAATTAAACTCTGGGATTTGTTCTTCCAACATAGATGTAGTTACAAAGGGATATAAGAATACAATAATAGAATAGAGAGTGAGAAAGATGGTAACTGCCTAGGAGATAGAAAATCTAGTCTCTCCCTACCAACCAAGGCATAAAAACCGAGCTCCTTTCCCTTCCCTCTTTATCTTATAATTACAAAAATTAAACAATTGCTGTCCGTTGCCCATTGAAGTTCGTTGGCTTCCTTCTTGAATAAGTCCTCATAATTGGAGGCCTGTTACTTCATGATTCATATCTATTGGTCTAAATTATTGTGAAAAGTTTCCATATTATCATTTTGTTATTTTGTTCATACTGTTGTTGGTAATTTCTGGCAGATTCGAGGTGGGTTTAAATTTGAGGTTTGTTTTAACACTTTTTGTTTAAATTTTTTCATTTCAGGATGGACACCCTCCCCTTGGATGGCCAGATACACTGGCTTACCTTGTCTTGCCTGTTTTACTGGTTGTCTCTCAATACATTTCTCTTCAAATAATTCAGTCATCTCAGGTAATTGGTGTTGCACCTACAATTAAAAATTGGCTTAACTTCCTATCTGAACCTTGTTGACTGTAAACAAGTGTTTATGTGTTGTACACTTGTACTGCACTTAAGAGCTATAGCTATAGTTAGTTATAGCTTTAAGTAGAGCGTTTTTCAAGCTTCTTAATTAATGCCGTATGTTGGTATGATTTTGATTGTTGTCCTTTTTGTATAGCCAGGCTGTCTAACTAGGTTATCTTTTATCTAATATGTCATGACAGTCATGGGAACTCCCACTCATTCTTCTACAAGGATTAAGGAAAACTATTTTTGTTTTTGGTGTGTGCTCATAAAGTGCAACTTTGTATTTACATTTGTTTGTGAAATACTCATCATTTTCCATTTCAATTTTCAGGCTACTGACCCCAACGTGAAGAGTTCTCAAATCTTAAACAAGTTCCTTCCATTAGTGATTGGTTATTTTTCTCTTTCGGTTCCTTCTGGTCTTAGCCTTTACTGGTAAACATAATTAAAACCTTCCAATTGTCTTGTATGTTTAACCGTGTTATCTATATTTACATGTTATACTTTTAAGCTGTGCAGGTTCACAAATAATATATTGAGCACTTTACAGCAAATATGGCTTCAAAAGTTAGGAGGTGCAAAAAATCCTTTGAGACAAGTTCTAGATGATAATCTGAAAAATGACCTAATACAGACTATGAAGCCAGTATCTAAATTAAATTCCACAAAAGTTGAAGAAACTAGAAAAGTTGAAAAGTTGACATCAGAGGGGCCACAACCTGGTGACAGGTTAGTAATTATATTTGTAGGTAGCCACGCTCATTTCATAATGCTATTGATTTATTTTAACCTTTTGTAATTGTGTTCCTCTTTTGGTTGTGCAGATTTAAGCAATTAATGGAGCAAGAGGCAAGGAAGAAACAAAAGAGAGAAGAAGAAAAAAGGAAGGCTGAAGCAGCAGCAGCTAAAGCTAATCAGGAGCAAACAATTGAAGGGGAAAATCAAGCTGTAAACGACTTAGTTGAAAATTCCCAACCCGCGGCTGCTGATACTTATCCATCTATATCGGGAGTAGTAAATGGTAATCCATTAAGTAAGGACTTGGAGGGAAATCAGAATTCTACATCCACATCTGATACTGAAAATGATGAAGGTTCTTCTCATTTCAATGCAGTAAACGAGAAAACTCTAGAAAAGGTATTACTGCATATATAATTATAGGAAATGTTTCCAAATATTTTGGTTAAGGATGAATTGCTTCATTTATAATGCACAATACTATACTGCTAGCTGAGTTGTATAAAAAGGGTTTTAACAATTTTACAGGAACCAAGAGAAGTACTAACAACCACAGCTACTACAAACAAGCAACCTCAAGGAGAGGATTCAGATCACGTGGCAAAGGATTGATCGATTAGAAGAGTTAGAAATTCAGCTGCTGTAAGATTGACTGGGCCAACTGGCAACTATAGGCTATGTTAGAGCTTATAAATGTGACCTTCCATGCAATTTGAGGTCTCTGGTTAAAATGTTTTTTGCCATAGAAATGATGCAATGAACAAGATTTGAGGTCTCTAGAATTGCCAGAATGGAAGGGCTTGGGTTTGTTTTAGATTTTTGATGGCTGATTTTGCAGCTTCATAGTTTGTGTTTGTAATATATATTTTTCATCAATTTTCTCTAACTAATAAATAAGTGCAATACCCTTTATAGAAGTTTGCTTGTCGTCTTGGATGCTATTTTTGTTTATAGATGAATAAACTCTGGCAAGTTATATGCTGTGACTGGATTACAGTTATCGGAGAGCTTCCATACTTCATTTTTCTGCTCTCAAAAGGTATGGTCAGCATAGTATTTTCTCATGCTTGCCACCTCAAAATTGAGCATAGCAACCCCCATATTTTAATAATGGCGAAAATGCCCTACGAAATTTCAGGTATACAACAGAATTTTTGAAAAGTGCTAAAATATTTTTGGGAAATTTCATAATGTGCTATGTCATACTGGAAATTTGGCGCAATTTTGAAATTTTCGATATTCATTTATTTAGGAAAAATGACAAAAATTAGTGAAAGAAACACATTGAAAATTTTAAAGTTTCTAGAAGTTTTCAAATTTTTTTGTCCTTATCATAGAATTTAAAATTTTCGGTACAAATGAATTCAATAAAATTTGGAAAATTTATAATTATGGGTAACAAATTTCAAAATTTTCATAATTTTAAAATTCTAAAATTCTCATAATTTTAAAATTCAAAATTTTCATAATTTTAAAATTCTAAAATTCTCATAATTTTAAAATTCAAAATTTTCATAATTTTAAAATTCTCAAATTCTCATAATTTTAAAATTGTTGAATTTCCAGTAGTTCATTTATTTAAGAAAAATGACAAAAATTAGTGAAAGAAACACGTATTGAAAATTTTAAAATTTCTAGAAGTCTTAAGAAAATTTGTCCTTACCGTAAAATTTGAAATTTTCAGTACAAATGAACTCAATAAAATTTGAAAAATTTATAATTACTGATAACAAATTTCAAAATTTTCATAATTTTAAAATTCTCAAATTTTCATTATTTTAAAATTGTTGTAACAAATTTTAAAATTTTCAAGAAACTTGGCAAGACCGCGAGCCATCTTCATAATCTGGTTGACTTTACTAGGCAGACTTAATACGAAAGATCGATTATTGAAAATTGGAGTTGAAATGGATAGGGCTTGCATGTATTGTGGAGCACTAGAGAGCATGGAGCATTTATTCTTCGAATGCAGTGGCACAAGAACAATGTGGAAAATAATACTTAGCTGGATCAGTTTTGATAGGCAACCGAAGTCATGGACAGCAGAACGTATATTACACTTGGATCTCAAGGAATAACATGTGTTCTGGGAAAGCATTACATACTGATATTGTGCAGGATATTAAATATACTATAATGCAAAGAGGGAGCCTCAATAGAGTAGTCCATGCCCATATTGATAGAGCAAATTTGCTTATAGAGTAGTTTGTCTTGTTTGATTGTGATTGATGTACTTGGATCCCGTGGGATCGGTTTGTAACCAATTGTTTTTTGGTTTAATAAAGTATTTTTATCCCAATTTTTTTTAAAAAAATTTTCATAGTCTTCAAATTATAAAATTTTCGAAAAAATCTTTCGGCAATTTCAACTTTTCCAGTATTTAATGAGATTTTAATTTTTTTAATTTTTTTAGTGAACTTTGAAAATGGTGGAAACTTTGAGAAAGGATGTTATGATTTTTTTCATTAAATTTGGGGGTGTCAGATTCAATTTGGGGGTGACAAATTAAATCTTCTAATTACTTCGGAAATTTCTACTTTTCCAGTATTTTATGAGATTTCAAAAAATTTCGATTTTTTAAGTGAACTTTGAAAATGGTGGAAACTTTGAGAGAGAATGTTATGGTTTTTTCATTCAATTGGGGGGGGGGGGTGTCAGATTCAACTTGGGGTGACAAGTTAAATTTTCTAATTACGCGGGATTAAAATTTTCAGATATGATGCAAGTTTGTCCAAGCCCTATCGTTTGACGTGAAGTTAAGTTACCATAACCATCGCTTTTACATGCATTTTTTATGGCAATTTCTCATCTCACCCACATTATCCCAAGTCCTCTGCAGAATTCTAAAAATGTCCTTAATTTTTGGAGATACATCTTCGGATGCATCAAATTTTTTTCCTCAATAAAATTCGGAGAAGCAGAACCGAAGTCGTTTTAAGGGTGTGTTTGGAAATGCATCACTGATTTTTTTTTTTAAATTTTAAAAAAATTGTTCGGAGATGCATCTCCGAACTAGGCGAATATATTTAAAGCTCGCACAAGACCCTTCAATCTTCTCATTCTTCATTTTTAGAAAAACAACTTTCTCTCTACCTCATTCTAAGCATTTTAAATTTCCACTCAAGATCAACTTTTGAAGCTACATTTACTTGACTCTTACCATTTCCAACCTCTTCTACCTACATCATTCAACATCATAGCACTTTAATCCCTCATCAACACATTTTTGACTAAGTTTCTCATTTAACTGATTTTGATTTTTGATTAATGTATTAGCTCAACTAAGTTAGTTTTATAGTTCAAATAGGTTAATGTTCAGGTTTAGAAACTCTGTTTATATGATTTGGATCAGTTTGAATGTATTTGAATGAGCTAGGGCAGATGATGTTAGTAAAATCAAATGTAAGTATTATGTTTTATCGTATCCA
Source organism: Vicia villosa (assembly GCF_029867415.1). Taxonomy (NCBI): domain Eukaryota; kingdom Viridiplantae; phylum Streptophyta; class Magnoliopsida; order Fabales; family Fabaceae; genus Vicia; species Vicia villosa. The sequence goes on along the minus strand of NC_081182.1, from coordinate 55,530,474 downwards.
CAGAGATTGATGCGATATCAAAACTGTTCAACAATTTTCATAGTTCTAAGCAGAAAGTTTCAAGATGTTTGTTTGAAATTACGAAAAGTAAAAATGCGTAAATAACGAAAGATAAATTCAGAGGAATAGATTTGTTGGGAATTGGTTTTCATCCACCGATTCAATATGCAAATCTCGGATCAGTTATACACAATTTAAGCATATTTCATTATCATCACGTATTGCTCATAATCAAAGTTTATGTCTAAACATTGTTGAGATTTCTACCTTATGGTTCAATCGATGATTTTTCAGCCTATTAAACAATACAGTAGCATTAAGATTCAATACTTTAGAGTGAATATTTAACCTAAATTTATGTCTAGCATTTAGAGTTTAATAGATGTTATCTTGGATCAAGATTAAAATTGCATTTGTCAATATTAATTCAATCCATGAAATAACCGGTAAGACAAAGAGAACAACGATAATGATTCAAACATAAATTGCATATAACACAATGATCAAAGAAAATACATACTGCTTCGGTGAACTACGACCAATCCCAACAAGAGAGAGATTTAGCTACTCATGGTAGCTTGATGAACAATGGAAGAATTAAGTTGAAACGACATCAACGATGATTTCCTGACTCTTGATTTGTATCAAGCTCCTTCTACCTAAAACCTCCTCTATTCCTACTTCGATTACACGAATGTATTGTATTACAAGAGTAAAAACTAGAATTATGATTCTGAACTGTGTTTCTGCTCTATTTATGGCAGTTCTGGCCGCCTGAGTTCGTTACGCGAACTTTTGCTTCATGGTTAAGTTTTTAAGTTTGAACTGCCTTCAGCAAACCTCCAAAGTTTGCTACGCGAAGTGAGGTTCGCTTAGCAAACTACATTTCTTTAGCCTTAAGTCCTTAAAAAGATCTTTTAGAAATCATATCCAACCTCTTAAACACATCATTTATAACTCCCTTAGTCAACAAATCAGGAACTTGGTTTTCACTTCTATAATATCCCAATCTTAGTTTGCCTTCACTAACAAGCTCCCTCTAGTAGAGAAACATCATCTCAATGTGCTTGCTCCTTCCATGTGCAATTGTATTCTTAGTAAGATTAATAGCTGAAACATTATCAACAAAGGGTGTGACAGCCTACCTAATTGTTGCCCAACTATTTCAATAGATTTGTTCGCCACCTGGCTTGACCCACACATAATGAAGCGGCAATATACTCGGTCTTACAAGACGATAGTGTAACAATTTGTTCCTTCTTCGAACAACATGAGTTTGGTGTTCCACCGAACATAAAGATATATCCAGCTGTAAATTTTCAATCATCTTTATCTCCGCACCAATTAAAATCGGTAGAACCTAGCAAATTGCATTTTCTGTCTGTTTCCGCTACGGGAAAGAGAATTCCGCTGCTAATAGACCCTTTAATAGTTAATAACAAATATTATAATCATAAAATGCAGTGTAAAAAAACTTTTCAATAAAACAAAAAATAAAAAGCATATATATGTTTTAATATAATTATTTTAAAACAATTGAATGACAAAAATAATAATTGATAAAAAAACTAAAATCTGTCATTTATTGTGGAAGTTTCAAATCTCCACAAAATAATTTAAAAAATAAATCATGGGTATGGGAGCAGCTCCTAACAATACATTTAGAAATAAAGGAGTTTAAAACAATATGACAACATCTAAAGCATATATTATGATGAAAGAAGGAAAGATTCTTGATCAAGTGGTTGGCATCTTGGGTTTATCAAATTTGAGTTTTGTTTCTTATATTTCAATTTCAGTATTCCATTAATAACAAAATTCTGCAAATTTATTTCTCATACTTATTTTAAAAATATAATACATTTTGATAACAATGTTTAATGCCTGAATTATTAGTCAAATATTTTATATAATTATTTGTTTCTTTTATAATTTCAGCCAATCGATGTTGTAAGTGAGCCTAACTCACCTTTGATTGCAAGAGGATCTTATGGTGGCAGTAACGTTTGATCCGTGTTTTATCAAAGAGATTGAATAAGACCCATACTTTTTCTATGTTTTCCTTATGTTGACTCTTTAGATAGAAACCAATGTTAAATTATTTTGAATTTTTGTTAGATTAGATGAAAAATTATGTTAGACTATTTTGATTTGTGTTGGATTAGATAAAAATTATGTTAGGCTATTTTGAATTTTTGTTGAAGTGTCACATTTAATATAACATTGAATACTTTGATCTAAAAAATAACTATTTAATGAAGCTAATAAAACAATATATGCATAACAAATAAATATTCATTATTAATAAGAACTAACCGTCTACCCGTGCGATGCACAGATACTTTTTAGTAAATTAAATTATTGTTAACATAAAAATTTTAATTTAAAAATGATTTAAAATATATTAAAATATTATATTTTATTCTATTAACCACATGAATAAGAATTTATTACCATACAATACATAATAATAATAATAATAATAATAATAATAATAATAATAAATAAGAAAAAAAAAGGAATTGGATAGAACTAAAATGATAATAATAAGCACTATAATTATAAAACAAAAAAATATTATTAAATCAAATATTACTCACCCTTTTCTTTGTTTTGGGAGTTGAGGCTTTCCGCCTTGTATTGTCGGCTTTTTAGCCTCTCATTTTAATATATTTTTTTTTTTTGACAAAAAAAAAAGATTATATTAAAAACAAAAGAGAGGAATACAAAAGACAAAGGAGGGGGGCAAAAAACCAAACCTCCTAAGAACAAATTCTAATGCGGGGGGTTCCCGCCTTGTCAAGCAAGTATTCCGAATACATATCATTGTGCACAAAATTAAACCAAGTGAAAGCTTTACTCTTAAGACCTATGTTAGCCAGAAAATCCGCGCAAAAATTGGCTTCACGAAATATGTGCGAGATTCTAAAATCAATAGATAGCGTGTAAGCTCGACACGTAAGCCAACGAGAAATGAATTTCCAAGGCACCAATTTAGCATTCGTAAAAGCTTTCACAACTAAGACACAATCTGTCTCAAGCCATAGTCTTCTCCAATTCATCATCTTGGCTTTTTCAATAGCAAGGATAGCAGCCATGAATTCAGCATGGACAGAGTTGCCAAGGTTCAGAAAAGCACAGAAACTAGTAATAAACGTTGCAGCATCATCTCTGAAAATGCCTCCACAAGCAGCAAGCGAAGGAGATCCGGCAGCAACTCCGTCAATATTACACTTAATCCAAAACTTATCCGGAGGGCACCAAAGAACATTCTTAACCGTGGCTGGCAGTCTAGGATGAAGAGTGATGTCAAGATTCTTAAGAAAAGTGAAACTCTTAATGGAATTATCAGTATTCTTGAAGGTCACATTCCCAACCATCCTAGCATTAGCTTTTACCAAGGAAACACAATGCTTCCAGTGAACTTTTTTGTCATCGAATCTAGCCAAGTTTCTAGACTGCCAGATTTGATAAATAATGAAAACAAAGCTAGCTTTGATGACAGCCAAGGCTTGTTTGCTCCAAGGCTCTTGTAAGATGGAGAGGCAATCAAGAACAGAAATGATAGGAGTTGGAAAGGATAAAACCTCACCGAACCAGCTCCAAATATTAGCAGCAAATAGACAATCAAAAAACAGATGTTTGGAAGTTTCATTAGCTCTATTGCATAAAGAACACATAGAAGGAAAAGAGATACCACGAAGATTAAATTGCTCATCAGTGGGGATCTTGTTGTGCATAAGTCTCCAAGTGGTTATCGAGTGAGCTGGAGCAGAGTCCAAGTCCCAAGGGAATTCAGTCCAAGAATCAGCATTGGAGTTTTTTGTTAACAGCTTGTAGGCTTGCTTGATAGATAAAGTACCATTTTCTTCAGACTTCCAAATAAGCAAATCTTTAGTATCAGGGGCAGAGATGGAATAGTTGCTAATGGTGTTCAAAAGAGAAGGGTAAGCTTGGAGAATGTTGTCATGAATATCCCAGCCATTATCCTTCCAGCAATCCACCACTTTAGTGTTTATTTTATCGTGAAATATAGTTGGGATGTTATACTTAAGAACCAACTTTTCACCTGTCCAATTATCGAGCCAAAAATTAATTTTCTTCCCATTACCAATGATCCACAAACTGTTGTCCATCACCATCTCATGCATAGCTTTAAGGCCTTTCCAAAGGGATGATTTTATAGAATAATTGAGCACTCTACCATTCCTCATAACACGGTTTGCCAAGAGAATGGCCCAGTCCTGACTTCTGTTTAAGAGCTGCAAGCAAAGGACCAAGTTAGTAGCTTTGTTGTAGTGCCTTAAAGAGATTAAGCCAAGCCCTCCCTTCTTAGTACTAGAGCAACATTTGTCCCAAGCCACTGTCACCAACTTTTTCTTCTCAATGTTTCCACTCCATATAAAATTCCTGGTCCAAGTTTCAATACTTTTGATAATGCTAGCAGGCCAATCATAGATTGAAATGTTGTGAACCAGCATGCTATGTATAACAGTTTTGACCATGAGCACTCTACCAGCCATTGATAAAAGGTTTGCTTTCCAAGTAGCTAGCTTAAGTTTGATCCTACCTGCAATAGATAAAAAATGATTAGCTTTTGGTTTGCCAACAAAAATAGGGACTCCCAAGTAGTCAAAGGGAGGAGAGCCCAAGGAGAAACCAATGATATTTGCAAGCATGGTATGCCTAGCAAGAGACATGCCCCCTGCAAAAATGACAGACTTATTGCCATTGCAAATCTGTCCCGAATCTAAGGCATAAATCTGCAGAAGACTGGCAATAGAATTGAGGGAAAGGCAGTCACCCCTGCAGAAGACAACAATGTCATCAGCAAAAAGAGAGTGAGAGGGCACCCGGCAGTTCCTATTAGCCTGAATGAGATTTAGCTTGTTAGAGCTAACAAGGCTAGTGATACCTCTGCTGAGAACATCCTCAGCCAGGCAGAAAAGCAAGGGAGATAGTGGATCTCCTTGCCTAACACCATTAGAGCAATGAAAATAACCCAGCATCTTACCATTCAGCCCTATGGAAAGAGTGGCAGATTTAAGGATAGTATGAATCCACCCACAGAATTTGCTATTAAAACCAAAGCTACCTAAAGTTTGTAAAAGAAAATCCCAATTAAGGGTGTCAAAAGCTTTGGCAATATCAATTTTGAGAGCAACATTGCCACTAAAACTCTTATTTCCCAGAATATTCATAGCCTCAGAGGTATGACAAATCCCATCTTTGATGTTTCTTCCAGTTATGAACCCTTTTTGCTCATTAGAAATTAGAGTAGGGAGGATAGTAGCTAACCTGTCAGCCAGAATTTTGGAAATTATCTTATATTTGAAGTTGGCCATAGCTATAGGCCTAAACTGATTTATACTATTAGCCTCTTTGGATTTAGGAATCAAGGCAACAATGCTAGCATTATAATTAGGGAGAATCCAACCATGTAAGAAGAACTGAATGACAGCATTAACAACATCCATTTTGATTACCTCCCAATAGTGAACAAAGAAAAAGGCTCCAAACCCATCTGGCCCAGGAGCAGAATCAATATTAAGACTAAGCACAGCATTATGGATTTCAATATCATTAGGAGTTTTAACAAGCATAGCATTACTGTCATCAGTGACAAGCTTGGGAATAACATGGTGAATTAATCCAGTATCCTGTCTCACAAAAGCAGAGTTAAACAAATTGGAAAAATGATTTTCAATGTGAGTTTCAAGTTTCTTATGGTCAGTCTCAATTCTATCATCAATAAGAAGAGAGGTAATCATGTTAGTTTTCCTTTTGATTTTAGCATAAGTATGGAAAAAATTAGTGTTTCTATCCCCCTTTAAGTGCCAGTTCAGCCTAGATTTCTCCTTCCAAAGGTCTTCTTCAAGATTAAGGGCAGTGTTCAATTCTTGTTGGGCCTTAACCTCCTGAGCCAGCAAAGAATCAGAATAACCTAGTCTTTCTATATCTAATTGAATAGCCTTAAGGGCTTTCTCAGCTTCAGAAGCTTGATCAATCACATTGCCAAAAATATTCTTATTCCATATTTTAAGTCTACTTTTAAGGAGTTTCAGCTTTTGATCAAGAATATACATCGGGCACCCATGAAATTTAGATTTCCAAGTATCTTTAACAATGTTATCACAATCAGAGTTTGAAGTCCACATTCTATGACATTTGAAATGACTTTTAAAAATCATATCATTAAAACTAATAGTGAGAAGAATAGGGTAGTGGTTAGAGTTAGTCTTAGGGAGGGTATTACACACAACAGATTGACAACTATCCATAAGAGAAAGATTACCAATCACCCTATCAAGCATTTTTTCAGTCCTATGTCTACCCTGCCTACCATTACACCAAGTAAGGGCATTACCAAGGGTAGGTATGTGTATAAGTTGATTAGAGTCAGTCCAATGTAAAAATTCTCTCATAGGAATTTTAGCAGTGGTGTGACTGCCTCTATATTCAGAAGCACTCACAATAGCATTAAAGTCTCCTAAGTAAGTCCAAGGAATGTTACTAGGGCAAGAACTAAGGGCATTCCAAAGATTCCTTCTGTGAATGTAACTAGTGGAAGCATACACCACAGAGAAACCATAAGTACTATTGTTAATATTAATAGTGAAGTCAATATGTTGGTCATCAATCAGTAAAATGTCAGGATTATAGTTAGACTTACACATACACCAAATATTAGGAAGCATGTCACCTCTATTATTCACAGCAAAAATCTTAAGATCAAACCTGGAAAGCCACCTCTGAGGAAAGTTATCCAAGCTCATCCAAGGCTCAGCAACAAACACAAACTCAGGGGAGTTAATAAGAATCAATTTTTTGAGGGCTAGTCTGGAAGAATTGTTGGCAATCCCTCGAATGTTCCAGAAGATGCACTTCATAATGTAAGATTTTTGAGACTAGAACTAGGTCTAGTGTTGCTTGTAATTGCTCCTTTCTTGTTTCTTTTCTTCTTGTTGAAGACCAGTTGGAAATCCTTGTGAGGGAACAAATCAACTCCATGATCATCATCCTTTTCAAGATCTGCCATGTTGTCCCATGAGGCTTGCAAAAAATTAGTAACTACTTCTTTATGAGCTGGATCAATTTGAGTCTCAGGAACAAATTCTACAACTTGAGTAGCATCCACATATTCACTATCAGACTTATTCTCCTCTGAAGCTGAAGCATTGTTAACATTAACTACCAAGGCATTTCCATGATTCGCTTCCTCCCTTGGTTTTTCCAACAACTGATCCTTAGAAGTCTCACCAGCCAAGTGCCCCAGTGCTTCTGGAATTTCAGCTTCAGCATTAACGGTAGGGGTTTCATTGACATTCACCACTTCAGTTGCTTTCAGTGTCCCCCCAACAAGAGGCTCTTTATTGCGTTTCTTCTCACCATCCTTGCCTAACAAACTTTGATGTTCTTTCCTTTTACAGTTGTCTATAGAGTGCCCAATACAAGTGCAGAAACTACAAAAGTCTGGGAGTTTTTCATACTCAATGTCTACGAAGAAAGCAAATCCTGTCCTCTCAACAAGGATTTTGTAGCTCAGATCTTTAGTCATGTCTAGATCTACTAGAACCCTCACAATGTGACCAAAAGGTCTTTCAAAGGCCGATTTGCTTGAAGCTGAATCAATACAAATTGGTGTTCCAATACTACTAGCAATGGCAAATAAGATTCTTGGTCTCCAATACTCCTGAGAAAGACCATGAATCCGGATCCAAACCTGCGCTGAAGTTTGTTTTAGAGTCGCCGGTGTGAAGTCTTTCGTCCAGGGAAAGAGTTTGAGAATCCCTTGGGGAAGATTCCAGGCACTAACAGAACGCACACGTTGAACATCCTCCAGGGAGGAGAAAGCAAATTCGAAAAAACCTTTTCCAAGGGATGTGATGCCCCATTTTCCAAGTGTCGGCCACAAGGTCAACAACTTCGATTTCAGGTTAACAACAGTAAGTGGCGTGGTACCCTTGGACCAGACAACTCTACCATGAAGATGTCTTGCCTATTAAAAAAATAAAAAACTTACATAATAATTATCCTTCAAATATCAATAACATAAATACAAAAAAGAATTTAAAATTTTGAATTTAATCCAACTCAGATAAAAAAAAAAAAAGAACACAACTCAAATAAACAATGTAATTAAAAATAATTATATGATGCTGCAAAATGTAAACCTACAAAAACAAAAACTATTGTATGATGTTGCAAAATGTAAACCTACAAAAACAAAAACTATTGTATGATGCTGCAAAATGTAAACCTACAAAAACAAACATAATCATAATTAGAAATATCAATAATAATAAAAGTAATACCAAAATATATTGTATGATGCTGCAAAATTGAAACCTACAAAACAAATATAATCCTAACTAGATTAATGGCCTGTGCGTTGCACGGGTTTGGTTATTTTTATCTTAATAATTTATATATATAAATTATAACATATGCTTAAACGTGCTTTAAAATTAAAAAAAAATAAATAAAACTCTAAAAATATGAGAACTCTAATAACTAATATATATATATATATATATATATATATATATATATATATATATATATATATATATATATATAAAATTTTAATTATGTTCTTTAAATTTAAAAACTTGTCATATTTATGTTAATAATGCAATATTATAAAAAATATTATATTAAATTATTTGTAGATAATATTTTTGATTAATCATTAAATTCATAATACATATAAGTGTAGATCAATCTAAATTTCAATTATTATTTTCGTGTTTAGTCTATAATTATAAAATGTAAGAAATTTTGTTATTCTATATTTTTTTTAAGCTGAAAATATTATAAAATAAAAAGGAAAACAAGAAAAACAAGGGAGACCAAGCCAAGACCCCTTAAGAGCAAATTCTAAGTATAGGGGTATCTTCCTTGTCTAACAAGTAATCCTTAACAAGGACGGAATGAACAAAAGGGAACCAATAAAAACTTCCTAATGACAAGCCTAAATTCGCAAGGAAGTCAGCACAAAAATTGACTTCTCTAAAAGCATGAGAGATCATAAACTCGATCGAGCGAGTATATTCAATACACCAAAGCCAATGAGATCTAATCTTCCAAGGAACAATATAAAAATTAGAAAAAGCTTGCACTACCGTCTTGCAATCAGTCTCCATCCAAAGTTTATCATAGCCCAAATCTTTTGCTTTCTCAAGAGCCACCATTACTGCCCATAACTCAGCCAAGAGAGCACCCCTTCCCCCATGAAGTCACAAAAGCTACCCAAATGCATAGCAAGATGATTGCAGAAAATGCCCCCACACGCGATCAAGGGAGGAGATCCTCTAGCTAAGCCATCAACGTTCACTTTAATCCAGCCAAGAGGAGGAGGATTCCACAAAACCTCAAGAAGAAGCATTGGATTTCTAGGCAATATGTTAACATCAAAGCTTTTGAGAATGAAGAAACTGTTAATGTTATTACTTGAACAGTTTGTAGTGTTGTTCCCAACCATCTTTGCCCGAGAGATGATGCTACTAATACAAGTTTTCCAATGAATCAATTTTCCTCCAAACAACCTTTGATTTCTAGCACGCCAAACATGGTAAAAGACACTGCAGATACATGAAATAGCCACATCCTTAGCCTGTTGAGACCACGAAGTATTAATCAAGTTGGAACAATCTTGAAGACAATTAACATGACCAGCAAATTGCAGTCTTTGCAAAAGCCAATTCCAAATGTTAGAAACAAACTAGCAGTGGAAAAAAACATGAGATGTTGTTTTAGAACATTTACGGCACAACACACACATAGAGGGAATTTGAAAACCTCTAACCATCAAATGCTCATCAGTAGGCATTTTGTCATGAGTAATTCTCCAGATGAGCATAGAGTGAGAAGGAGGAACATTTTTGTTATTCAATGTGATGTCCAAAAAAAGTTTTAAATCATATATTCTCTAGATTTTTTATTTTATTTTGGTATACCATATTATATCTTACCCTATTGTTTATTATAGCATAAAGCCAAAATGTATAGTATAAATATGTAAAATTCCTTTATCAAGTACGTATTTATATATACAATAATGGTTTTTATTAATTATAATTTATTATTAATTATTATTATTGTAAGTTGAGTGCTGAAGTAGTTATTAAATATGAAAAAATATATTTTAAAAATTGATGCATTAAAGAATAAAAATTATTATTTGTATAAAATGAATTATCTACTTTAAGATTATCTAGTTTATTGCAAAAATTGATTAACTAAACTATATTTAAAATTTATTTTAATAAAATCTACTATTTCTTTTTCTTTCTTTCACCAATCAAATAAAACGTATAGATTATTTTGTTATAGTTTAATATTTTTAAGAATAGAATAATTTTATTCTTTTTCAATGACTAAATTAAGTTTCACATTTTTCTTTAAGATATTTAAATATTTTTTCACATTAAAAATTAAAAACCTAAATTTGTAAGTCATTTGAAAATTTGATACAATTTATCCATTAACTTCAATCTTAGCTAAGGATAAAATATATGTTAAAAAATTTTAATACGGACTATTATAATAATAATGAATTTTTTTTAAAATAATTGATACAAAGATTAAGTTGAGTCAATGGCATATAACATAAATAAAGGATCATTAGCCTACAACATAAATCAAAAGATAATTAAAACATTAGTGAGAATTAAAAAGTAATAAAAATATCAATATAAAAGAAAAAAAATATCTCATTTTCATGTAGGTTGGACTTTGGAGTGGTAGATAAGACATATTTATATTGAATAATTTTTTTTTGTATTAATTGACAAAATTGAAAGGGTTAATAAATTTTGTCATTATAAAAAAACATCACAAACTAAACTATACACCATAAAAATATTTAACAGGGTACCATTTTATTATCAATTTAAGTTATTATAGGAATTTAACATAATATTTTTATGCAGAATTTTAATTTTGTCATCATTATAATAATATATGTTTATTGTTCAATATCTATACGTATTTTTAATTTGAATACATTTTTTTATTTTTTTTTGTTATAGAAACAAAAAATAACAAAAAAGTTATTTGAGAGTTATATTTTTAATAAAATATACATAATGTAGAGTGTAAGAGTAAATGAAAGTATATCCAAAATATTTTAATTAAAGTTTAGAGATTTTATTAAAACAGAATAATGAATTTTTTTATTATAAACAAAAATTGTGAAACTCATTTAGAAATATATTTTTTTTTAATTTTTGTGTTTTATTTAAATTTTGTTTAACAGTAATTGTAAACGCATTTTTGTATTGTTTTTAATATTTATATATTATAATGAATATAGTGTATTAACTAACTTCAATCTTAGCAAATAAACATATTTTTAATTGAATTATATAAATATTAAATTCTATTAATTTTATTTTCAAACGACCAATTTATTTAATTTTTTCAAACCATATCAAGCTAAGTATTCTACATTTTTGTAAACTGACTACTTCTCGAAAGGGCTTACCTTATTTTTGAATAAAAATCATTTCCGTTAAAATCAATATAAAAACTAAAAAAAATGAAAATTCTAATATAATGTCACATCAACATTAGGGTTAAAGTTGTGTCTAGGGTTGTCATCATGACAACCTTAAATTTATATTAAGTAGATTTTTAAATACTATACAATTTTAATATTTTTTCTTTTTTAGATTTGAAAAAGTAAAAATAACTATAATCAAAAAAAAAAACTTTACTATTATAGGCTTCAACTACTAAGAAAACTACACGAACTAAATAAAATCTTAAGTATGAATTGTATCATCATTTGATTAATAAAAGTTATTAAAAAAATTCTTTTACTTTCATTTTTTTTAGGCAAAATTAAAAATTGAACTTGATATAACAATTGGTTGTTAACATGTGAATAGTAAGATAAAAAAGAAATATTATGTGAAATTAACTTCAATCTTACGTGAGATGATATAGCAAATTTGGCATTCTATCATACTTTCTTTCCATATCATTCTATTATGGAACGTTTATTATTCTCACCTCTAATACTATATTAAATCTTATAACTTAACTAATTTGTTTTACATGATTATTATTCTTATGATTATCATTATTTTTTACATGCTTATCATTATCATTTTTTTACATGATTATTAGTTTTATAACTTCAATTAATATTACTTGATCTAAATACTATGAAAATTTTGTAACAAAAAAAAACATTTTTTTTTTTGAAAAATATAAATCACAATATAAATTTTTTAAAATAAGCTTATATTTTTTTTTCAATCATTTTACTTTTATTTAAGTTAAACATTACATACTCATTTGAAATTAACAATAGTAAATAAGAAATAATACAAACTTATTAGATAATTATTTTGACAATCACTAAAACTATATTATATTTTTCTATAATACAATTACAACACTATATATGAAGGTTGATTATTATTAATATATATTTTTTTTTAAATGCTTGTATTTTAATTAAGATATATTTGTTTTTTACATTAATTGTATATAATTATAATTGATTTTTTTATTATTTTAATTGTATATTTATAAATATTACATTGAAATAAAATAAAAAATAGTGAAATTTTATTAGTTTATTTAAGGATAAAGGTTTTTAGTGAGTGATGAAGTAGTTATGGAATAGAAAAAGTTGAAGAAATATCTCAATTTTTTTAAAATCTTGGTATTCGGCCTTGGGAATTTAACTATAATTAATATTTTGATGACTTAGAAATCAAAAGATCACTATTAATAATATATAAAAATAATAATATTGTTAATAATAATTTTTTTCTACTATTATATTATTAATTAGAATTTATGTTATTTTTGAAACATATAAATATTATTATTATTTGATCGATTTAAAATATTATTTTAATATATATATATATATATATATATATATATATATATATATATATATATATATATATATATATATAAATAAAAATAATGTTAATAATATTTTTTCTACTATTATATTATTAATTGAAATTTTATATGATTGAAATTTTATATTATTCATTAAATATATAAATTTTATATGGTACATAAGATAAAGAATTAGAAATATGGTTGGTGTTAGAGTAGTTAATACGATGATATGTGTCTAGAGTTTGTTTTAGAAATGTTATTAGGATGACATGTGTCTAGGGTTGTCATTATGACAATCTTAAATTTATATTAAGTAGATTAGAAAGAAAAATAGTTAAGGATATACTTGAAAGTTAAGAATAAAAAACAAAAATCAAATTATTTAGAAAGAGAGAAAAGAGAATGAAATAATTCAATTGTAATCTTTTTTAATCGATTTTTATAATCCTCTTTAATATTAGACAGAATTGTGATGCATCAGTTAGCTGAGAAACAAATTGTTATAATAGAGATATAAGTTGTAAATTGTCATTCATCAGTGAGTTTGAGAATTAAATTGTTATAATAAAAAATAAAAGATGAGAATCAAATTGTTCTAATGGAAAATAAATTAGTTTTTATAAAGAATTGTCAAGTTATTGCTAATGAGAATAATTAGGAATAAGTGCGAGTAATGGGGTGAATGGAATTGATTTCACAATTACTCTCTCTGTTTCTTTTTAAGTGTCATTTTAGCAAAAAACTCTTCAACCAAAATAGTGGAATATTAAAGTTGTTTTTTCTATTACCCTCATTTATTTTCTCTTTTCAAATAAATTCAATAACCACTCTATTTTTTCAATGACTAATTAAGGAATTTATTAAGAAAGTAAGGATATAATTGACAAATTATAACATTAAACTATAAAACGACACTTAAATAGAAACAAAAAATTCCTCTAAAACGACACTTAAAAAGAAACGGATGGAGTATTATTTAGTTGGTGGTTTCAAACAGGGTTTAGTTATATGTGGTGGGTGTGGGGCTGTCGGGAGGAATTTAAAAATTAATTTATTCTTAATTATTTGGTGGAGGTGGTTGGTAGATATTTTAAAAGTTTCTCAACCCACCCCATGGTTATCTTACACACCACACAAAATTTCAATTTTGCCTCCAGCTTCCGTAGATCCACATCCAGAAGCACCCCATATTTTGAATTTTTTTGATTCCTTCCGTAAATACATCTACGGAAAGGTAATAAAATAGTGTATATGAGAAAAAAATACACATTAAAATATGTTAAGGGAAGCATCCGTAGATGCATCTGCGAAATAACTTAGTGACACATTGTTCCGTAGATGCATCTACGGAAGGGTCTAATATAGTTTGAACCAGCATGATCACTCCCCCATTGTTTCATTTCTCCAAACTCATCATAATCCAGACCCTAAAAACCCTACATCATCAATACCTTATTTCACTCCAACACTCAAACTTTTTGGTGCAACAAATCAAAGGGAGCAAGAAGAGTCTGAATTTCATGTAAATAATCACTTTCAACCACTACATTGTTCACATTGTCAATGAACTTTTCTGCAAAAAAGTTACGTCGCTTCCGTAGATCCATCTACAGAACGTGTTGAAGATGAACACTTCCGTAGATGCATCTACGGAATAGTCCCAACAGTTTTTTCTAGCATTTTGTAATTCTGTGTGATTTTGACAAAATAGGTATGGTGCACCCCGATAATATTCAAGAGAATTAGCTACTTTAGTCGATGTAGCTACGAGTATCGATGGGGTAGTCGCAAATATGGTAGATGTCGGAGGTGACTTTCGTAGCAAGTAAGACTTTGATGATCGTGAAAGCATGCTAACATGGATTCGTAGGAATGCAACTAATATTGGTTTTAGTGTGGTGATAAGAAGATCGGATAATGGTACGGCAAGAAGAAACCCGTTTGTAACAATATTATGCGAAAGAAACGGGAAATACCATCCTCCTCTAAATAATTTTAAAATAGACGACACATGGACTAGAAAATGCGAGTGTCCATTTAAAATCCATTGTTACATGTTGGCTAGCACGGAGTGGAGATGCTCTTTTGTTTGTAGTTTGCATAACCATGATTTGTGCGCAAAATTACAAGGCCATCTGGTGGCATGTCCGCTCAATCCGGTTGAGAAGGAATCTATTAAAGACATGCCCTTGAATTTTGTTAAACCGAAAAATATACTTGCGACATTGAAAAGTAAGGAACCCAACAACATTTCAAATATAAGGCAAGTGTATAATCAACGGTACCACAATAAAAAGGCTAGTAGGGGAGATAGGAGCGATATGTAACATTTGTTGAAAATGTTGGATGATAACAAATACGTGGTGCGGTACAGATATTACAATGACGAGGTTACAGTCCAAGATGTTTTATGGACTCATCCGGATTCCATAAAGTTGTTCATCACTTTATCGACTATGCTCCTTCTCGATTCTACCTACAAGACCAACAAGTATTGACTCCCATTATTCGATATGGTCGGTGTTACATCCACCGAGAAGACATTCGCCGTTGGTTTTGCTTTTTTGGAGTGTGAAAAAGAGGGTAATTTTAGGTGGGCCTTGGAGGTGTGTCTCTCACTTTTGAAAAAACAATTTGAGATGCCTAATGCGATTGTTACGGACTGCGACCCCGCTTTGATGAATGCGGTTGCAAAGGTATTTCCTTCTTCAAACACATTACTTTTTCGATATCACATATTATGTAATGTGAGAAGTAAGGTTAAACTCGCTGTGGGGAGAAAACAAGTTGCGACCGAAGGTGGGAAAGTGGTGAAGCCCGGAGTGATTGCTGACCAAATAATGGATGCAAGGGTTCGTATTGCAAATTCGTCGACAAAAGAATTATATGCCGATGCTGTATTGTAATTTCAAAAAATATGTGAAAAATATCCCGATTTATTGAAATACATTGAAAGCACCATTCTTGACAAAGTGAAGGAGAAGTTTGATTGTTTGCGGACTGATAAGGTCAGACACCTCGGGAATACAACCACCAATAAAGTTGAGTCGGCACATGCTACTTTGAAAAATTGGTTATGTGATAGCAAGGGTGATTTGTGTAAAGCATGGGACACCATAAATCACATGATTTCGAACCAACACAACGAAATACAAACGCCGTTCGGTCGGAGCATTATGGTTTTGGAGCATCGATTTAAGAACAACATTATTTACTCTCAATTGATAGGCAATGTGTCTCGGGCCGGATTGAATTATATCTTTCACAGGGAGAATCAAGGTGAAACAATTGATGGCGATACCGCAAAGTGTGGTTGCATTATTACTATCATGCATGGTCTCCCGTGTGCTTGTGCTATTTCTAAAAAAGTGAGATTATGTGAGCCAATAACAATGAATGAAATCACTCCTCATTGGAAGAGACTTAGTTTTGATGACGATGGTTGTGTCGAAGAAGATTCAAATATCTCTATTATTTCCGAATTGGAGAGATACAAGAGAGGTTTTTGAAGGCTGATGACAACACGAAGTTATACATCAAAGAACAATTGCGGAGGATTGGATTTCCCGAAACAACTGACATGAAACCGCCACCTCAACCCGTTAAGACAAAAGGTGCTCCGAAGAAAGTGAAGTCTACGCCAAATGACAACTCGATAACACAGTCTCCTTCATATTGTGAGCACGTCGACAAACTCTTTCTTAACTCACCTACTCCGAAATCGCAAAAATCTCAAAAGAGTTCAGACAAGGGAGCTCGCCTAAGCAAATCGCCTCCGACACCTATTCTACCACAAGTTTCGACACCTATTGCTCCATCAATTGAAGAGGTACAAATTGCTCCAAAAATTCCATTCATTGACGAGATGCCGAATTTTATGCATAAATACATCGACCGAATCGTTAATGTGGCGGGGGACTGTAATTGCGGATTTTGGCCCGTATCGGGTTTGCTTGGTAAGTGAGAGGATGCCCATGAGCTTGTCCGTCATGATCTTATTGACGAGTTGGTGAACTATAAAGACTCGTACACGCGAGTATTTGGAGACGAAACCAAATTTCAATCAGTCAACGAAGCTCTTGTTCCCGGAGGGGGGGGGGGATGCCTACGCACCGGTTTTGCATTGAATGAGATTCACGGAAATGGGACATCTTATTGCATGCACATATGACATGGTATGTATTGACTTGACGCGTTATGGTTTTTCGAAAACCTTTTTTCCGCTCCGCACCGCACCTCCTACAAATCCAATTGTTCGTATTATATGTGTTGGATGGCTCGCCAAATCGCATCATTTTGTACAAGTTTACTTGAACCGGGATGCCTCATACCACCTACGTCACCGGAATAAAATCTTCATCATACCGAACTTGCCGAAACGTGGCCAGATTTATTTATTGATAGGATGCATGAATTCGAAAGATTGAGGAATATCGATAAAATCTCGAATGCGGAAAAGTCAAAATTGGAACCACCAACAGATTTAGCCGGCGATAGTTGTTTTCATGTATTTATCTAGTTTTAAAGTGTAATATATGCAATATATAACATTGCAATTTAATCTTTTTGTGTGTGTGTGTGTTTTGTTTCTATGTGTGTTTGTATCCTAAATTCTGCTGCCTACTGCTTTCTGTTCTGCTAAAAAAATAGCAGGGAAACTTCCGTAGATCCATCTACGGAAAGGTATTACAAAGAAAATTATAGGTCTTTACCGTAGATGCATATACGAAAAGTTGTTACGTATGAACCTTCCGTGGATATATCTACGGAACGCTCTATGACAGACATTATGTGGTCCATATTCTCCAAAGGCTTCTATAAATTTGGAGTTTATAGGTTTGCATTACACACAAGCACAAACCCTAAACACAAACACAAAAATGTCTCGGATTAGGCCAGATGAATGTCACCTAACATTAATGAAGTGTCCCGATGCTGAACCGGAATATCGCAAAAGGGATAGGCATGTCATTTTCTCTCCCGTCAAACCACCCGTGCCGGTGAAGTTTTGGAATATCCATTCCTTCGACCAACTCAAGAGGACTATCATGTCTTTTTTAGAGCGGGAGTACAAGCCCGGAGAAGAAATCAAAATGATCCAGAGACTTAGAACAAGTACGTCGTTTGCGACCGGAAAAACATAACGTTGGTGGGTTGAAGTGAAATTCGACATGGATTGCATTCAAATGATGCATGGATTAGATGACATTGTTTTAACTGTTGTAATTTCTTAGATCTCTTAGTTTTCTTAATTTTCTGTTTGAAATTTCGTTGTAATATCTATTAATCAATGAATCAATGCAATGTGTTTTATGGTTAGAAATGTCTCTATTATAGTTTACTAGGTCTGGGCTGATTCCATAGATGCACATATGAAAGACTTCCGTAGGTGCATCTATGGAACAGAACAACGTTAAACAAAAAAAGGGATGCTTTCGGAGATACATCTACGGAAGTACGAGGGCAAAATGGTCAATTAGGTAGTGTGTAAGAGGGGTATGGGGTTGGTTGAGAAATTTCCAGATGTTTTTGGAGAGTTATTTAATATTTATGGAGGAGGTAGTATATCACAAATAAAGGAAGAACTTAACAACAACAAAATCATGTTAGATTATTTTGATTTGTGTTGGATTAGATGAAAAATTATGTTAGGCTATTTTGAATTTTTGTTGAAGTGTCACATTTAATATAACATTGAATATTTTGATCTAAAAAATTTTAATTAAAAAATAACAATTTAATGAAGCTAATAAAACAATATATACATAATAGATAAATATTCACCAGCCGTCTACCATGCGATGCACCATACTTTTTAGTAAATTAAATTATTGTTAACATAAAAATTTTAATTTAAAAATGATTTAAAATATATAAAAATATTATATTTTATTCTATTAACCACGTGAATAGGAATTTATTATCCTACAACACATAATAATAATTATAATAATAATAATAATATTTTTGTATACGGGAATTTTTTTTGTAAATGATACCTAAACAAAAATAATATTTGTATACCGGAAAAAGTCTATTATTGACCTAAATATTTTTATATACGAAAAATGATATTTATGATCCAAAAAAATTTTATTCAAAAAAGATACACGGGAAAATACTATTATTGATCTAAATATTTTTATGTAAATGATACCTAAATATAAATAATATTTGTATATGGGAAAAATCTATTAATGATTTAAATATTTTTTTATATGAAAAATGGTAATTATGATCGGAAAAAATTATAATCAAAAAAGGTATACGGAAAAAAAAACTATTATTGATCTAAATATTTTTATATGCGAAAATTTTCAATTGATTCAGATATTTTTCTAAATGATACCTAAACATAAATAATATTTGTATATGAAAAAAATCTGTTAATGATTTAAATATTTTTGTATATGAAAAATGGTATTTGTGATCCAAAAAAATTTGATTCAAATATGGTATACGAGAAAAAAATCTATTATTAATTTAAATATTTTTATATATGAAAATTTAGGATTGATCCAGATATTTTTCTAAATGAAACCTAAACATAAATAATATTTGTATACTGGAAAAAAATTATTATTATTAATTTAAATATTTTTATATGCGAAAAATGTTATTTATGATCTAAATTTTTTTATTCAAATTTTATTTTTTATTTAAATTAAATATATTAAATAAATAAATGTGCGTATCGAACCAGAACTCGTGTATATGCACGGATTTGTTAGTAGCTGAATATTAATAAGAATTCATGTCTATATATTATTAATAAAAATGGAATTGACATGTTTTAGAGGCCTTGTCGCATTCAGACAAATCATGTCTTATTCGGTAATTGTTTTTTACCCCTCTAATCTTCATTTTTCGTAAATTCTTTCCCTCCTTCAAAATATATTTTGCTAGCATAATGTCACTTTCGCCAAAATTTCATTTCCCTTCTAAATATTATTTATTTGTTTGTTTTATCCCACTAACTTCTTACATATTGTTATTCATTTTATTTTAATTATTATCAATAATTATTAATTTAAATATACCTAAAAACTACGACACTCAAAAAACAATTTTCAGTTTCACCCTAACTCCTAATTATTACGGTTACCATTCCACTATTACCTAAAATCTTATATATTAAAGTTCTCAAAAAACAATATCCAATTTCACCGTAACTCCTAATTATTACGGTTACCATTCCACTATTACTCTAAATTATTCATTAATAATAACTAATCAATAAATAATATTGACTTAAAAATAGCTAAACAAGTATTTTAATTCAAACTATTTCAAAACAATAAATAAATAACTATCCCACTACTACCACTAACTCCATCTAATATATTTAGCTATCGGCAAATTTTTAAATTATTACTATTTTATTAATAAAAATCACATCGCATATTAAAACTAGGGGTGGCAAACGGGCATGCCCGCCCCGTTTAGGCCCGCCCCGCAAAAGCCCGCGAAAAAACGGGGCGGGGCGGGGCGGGCATATTGAAGAGTGCGGGCCTAAAACCTTGCCCCGCCCCGCAAAAAAGTGAGGGCGGGGCGGGGAAAGGCCGCGGGCATTTAACCTTTTAGGCCTAAAAATAGTAAAATTGTATGAAAAAGCTCATGCCCGCAAAAGCCCGCAAAAAAACGGGGCGGGGCGGGGCGGGCACATGAAAGAGAGCGGGCCTAAAACCTTGCCCCGCCCCGCGAAAAAATACGGGTAAAACGGGCTTTTCCCGCGGGCCGGGCCCGTATTGCCACCCCTAATTAAAACCCTTCGTAAAAATTATAATATATTCTAATTCTAAATTAATCTATTATTCCCATCACACCATTAGTCCCGCTCACCCCACCCGTTCACACCATTATTCCCTTTTATAAATAATTGCACAAAATTTTACTTTTCTCATGCTATTGAATCTCACTCTTAACTTCTTTATTGGTATTGAGGAGTGCTAGCAACACTCTCTTTTCAACACTCTCTCAAATATTTACTTTTTTATTGGTTGAAATATGTGTGGGTCCCTCACTTTGGAAATAGATCTCACATGAAGTGGTAGGACTCACACATGTTTTAACCAATAAGAAAGTGAATGTTGTAGAGAGTGTTAAAAAGAGAGTGTTACTAGCATTTCTCATTCGTATTTCATCTCAATCACAATATTTTACTCTTCATGCCATTGGTAAATGTTTTATTTGTAGGTCACAATATTTTACTCTTCACGCCATTGTAAATGTTTTAATTTATTTGTAGGTACTAGGTACTTTGACAAAGAGGCTTCTTTTTTATAATGCTATGGTTGAAAAAGCTTAAATTTAAAGGTTTGTTTTAATAATATTTCAAGACAAAAGGGGTGATGCACTGACAGTGTAAAATAGTTTTACACTGTCAACCAATCACCACCATGTATCCAATTAAATTATTTTTTAATTTAAAAAATTATTTAATGACATGACAAATTGATGGTTTTCTATTGAATGACAGTGTAAAACTATTTTACACTGTCAGTGCACTACCTTTTAACTCATATTTCAATATCCTCTTTCACCAAATTATTGTATTACAATTCAAATTTTTACTTACTTCTCCTACTGTTTGTTTCTATTTTAATGTCTTATTTCATTTTTTATTATATATATATTTTTTTGTTTTTATCAAATTTTTCATCATTTTTTAATTAAATTTATCATAATTTGTTTAATTCTTATTTACATTGCTGATCAAAAAAACATTTACAAACTTTATGTTTTTATCAAATTTGCCATGATTTGGTTAATTTTTATTTATCTTGGAGATCAAAAAACAGTTAACTTTATGTTTTAACAAAAAAAACTCATAATATAATACTGGTATTTAATAATTATTTTGAATTTTGTTTTTAAGATATATAAAATCAAGATCCTTTGATTTATAAAGGAATGATATATTTCTATCCGCCACTTTACTAATTTTTTTAGGCTATATTTGGATATAATAAAAAGAACGGAGCGGAGCGGGATGGAATAGAGCGGAACGGAGTGAAATGAAATAAATACGTCATTTTATTGTTTGGATACTTCATAATAGAATAGAGTAATTTTTTCATTCCACCCAAATTGGAGGTACAAAAAATGATGGAAAGTGATGGAATATGATGGGATGCATTCCATCCGATACCACTTTATTCCATCCGTTTTTAACCGATCCAAAAGATAGAACATAAACTTATTCCATTTCATTCCGCTCCATTCCATCCTATTTTATCAATCCAAATATACCAATCCAAACATACCCTTAGTTCTATCTTTCAATATAAACCTCACACCACAATCGATTTTCATAATCCACTTTCTCTAATAATAATAATAATAATAATAATAATAATAATAATAATAATAATAATAATAATAATAATAATAATAATAATTGTCATTATTATTACTACTATTAAACAAAATAAAATTGTTTAATTTTCTCTTTTTAAATGTATGTTGTTGTGTTACAGCACCCCAACTTTCTTTTATTATTTGTCACACCAAATAATTTTTATTATTTTTTGTTTTTATTTTTAAATTTTTTAATAGTATTTATTTTTAAAATATTTTTTACTTTTCTAATTATATTTGTTAATTTTTGATTTTTTTGGTTACAAATTTTAAATATCTTTTAACTTTATTGATTTTAATTTTTTTTCTTTTCTATCGGTACATATTTTGAATTTTGAACCATTTCAATTTATATTTTATGATATTTTAAGAACTGTCACATCTAAATATCTAAATGATTTTTATTCTTTGGTGTTTTTTTCCAACTTTTATTAATATTTAATATTATAATACTTAAATTATTTTTTCAAATTTAATATTCATTAATAATAATTTCATAAGATTTATCCGTAAATAAATTATGATTGTTAAGTTTAACAAACCTGAGCAAGAATTCTTACTCTCAAGCTCAGGGAAATGGTTGAGTATTCGTATTAGCCAATCGTAACTCTCGAATTCCATAAATTTTGAAAGATCGAAATATAATAATTTGGACTCAGATTGCCTGAACCAATTATTTTTTTTAAAAAAAACATTATTTATTATATGAGTTGGTAGCAATGATCAGGAATATCATAAAAACATACATTTTTTGGATTGAGGTATTTAAACGTATATAAGCGCAATGACTTAGCACTAGATAGTGCTTCCAGTGAAAAACCCGGCCAGATACTATGGAATATACTTGCTGTAATCAAGTTTGGTAACCTTAGTTTTTTTAAACTCTTCAATAGTCTCCTTCGGAAGAGAATACAAATCTACATTACTTATTTTCAATATAAAATTTCGATGATTTGGATTAAAGGAAAAACCCTAATCCAAATGTATTAGAAGAAAGACAGAAATTCTTCAGCCATAACTTATAGAGATCAAGGCTTACTAGTGTTGTGCAGGTAAATATACTTGAAGGTGCAACAATGCTAAATAGAAAATTATTATTATTACTTCTACAGTCTTCTACATGGAGACGAAGATTTTGCATT
Organism: Vicia villosa; assembly: GCF_029867415.1. Classification (NCBI taxonomy): domain Eukaryota; kingdom Viridiplantae; phylum Streptophyta; class Magnoliopsida; order Fabales; family Fabaceae; genus Vicia; species Vicia villosa. The sequence continues at coordinate 55,507,099 of NC_081182.1, read as the reverse complement.
CCATGCGCACCAGCATATTCCATCCATATGAGTATTTTGTCACGAAGTGTTCCTATTTCACCATCATAAGGATCAATGTAGAACTCAATTTTAAGGCAGAAAATTTTCACGCTCTCTAATTGATTCCACAAAAGAGTCGATATACTCGATAAGATTGGCATTGCAACTAAGAGAATAAATTCTAACAAAAAAATAAAATCACCTCAACTTAACATAAGTAGAACCGCCTTTGATATTAGACATTTATATATGTTAACACAATATCTTTTATATTTTATTCATATTAAGTTATCAAAAACTATTATTAATTAATATACATCCTTGACAACTTCGGTCAAAACAAAAAGACCTACTCCTCTCCTTAAAAATTGGTCTTGAGAGTTTCCACTTGTACATATTTGAAATGTTTAGGCCTATCAAGCAAACCGACACAAGATAGAGGAAGTGAACTTAGAACAAAACAGATAGAAATTAGGATTAACCTTTGGAACCATCAAGTAGGTAGACGACCCTTCAAGTCGGCCAACCTATGATCTCCAACTCGGCAGACATTGCTCCAAATAAGGCCAGAATCGTCCATCCTATTCGACCACGACAGTTACCTATATGTGAAGGGTCTCTGCCGTTACAGGGGTTACGACCTTCTTAATGGGTGACATCGAAGGTTACTACTATCACTCATTATGAAGGGAATCCCAAATTCCTCCATTAATGCGGGTGATTATTGCTTCAACAACTATAATATATGGTCTAGTTCATTAACCATTTAAATGGTTCAAGTTTTTTTATGGTTCAATGCAGTTCAGATTAGGAATATTGTTCAATTAACCATATTTTTGCACACCCTAGTTCAGATGTAAGCATCTCCATTATACAAATTTCATAGTTGAACATCAAATATGAAGGAATGCAATAACAACAACAACCCGTGCATTCGCACGGGTCGCACAAAGTCGATATATACTAATTAAGAGAAAAAGTGCCTTGAATGATGATTGTCATATAAATATTAATTTAATTTATTAGGATGTAGTTGTCAGGATATACATAAAAATGACATTGAAGAATATATGAGTATACGGTGTATTACACTTCACACAGAGACATAATTGTATCAACAACTGACTTTTTTCCATTCATAAAAGGTGCAATGACCGCGTGTCTGCCACACCCCGCATCTATGGTTTTGCAGGGCAGGGGCAAGGTTTTAGAACCCGTGTATCTATTTATAAAAATATTTGAAACTTATTTCCATTTATAAAAAAATATCAACAATTGACTTTTTCCCGTTTATAAAAATATTGTAACTTACCCACGTTTATAAAAATAATTGTATCAACCGTTGATTTTGTAACATCCCATTTTTTGCTAAACATGAGAATAGTTGGATTTGGACTAAATGGAAAACCGATAAATATTGCATAGTTAAAGGGCATTATTGTCTTTGTATCAATTAAATGAGCAACTTAACGGGTTGTTTCGATGCAAACCTCATTCTTTCATTTTGCCAAAACAAACTCTTGGAAAGGAAAGAAGAAGAAACGTGAAAGAAGAGGAAGTTCAACTCCAACTTCAACATTTGATCTTGCAAGCATCAAGAACTCATCCAAGATGCAGATCTCTCATCACCTATCTTCTATTTCAGTGGCATCTTCTTCATCTACAAGGTGAGTTTCATAGATAGGAACTTGGGGTAGGAGAATTTGGAATAATTGCATGAATTGGGGTTTGATGAGAAATTTATGAATTTCATGTTGTTAGTGAAGGTGGAGAAAAACACAAGAAAGGGGAGGGGGTTGAATTGTGTTCTTTACCAGATTAAAATTCCCTTTCTTTTTAACGTCTTTTCTTTCTTTCGTTTGATCATCTATTGGATTATGCTTTTGGTGTTGCGGAAGCATGAAGATGTAGAACTACATAACCAATGAGATGTTTCATTTTAACTTCTAAAGGATATCAGAACTTCTGACTTGCTCAGTACAGTTCTGTAGGGCTTTTGCTTGAATGTTCTAAGTTAAAACGAATAGTACAGAAAGTAAAAGACACATTCATTTTTATCCTGGTTCACCTTCTGAATAAGGCTACCTCCAGTCCACCTTCTTCAGGTGATTTTCCTCTATCCAGAGGTCTTAATCCACTATAACCAATCTTGATTACAACTGCACGATCCTCCGTCGTGACTAACAACCTACACAGCCAACTGCTGTGACTAACCATCTGGATAATGACCCGTTCAATGATCTCCACGAGATATAACGTCCATTGACTCAGGAACCATGCACAGGCTACCCGCTGTGACTAAACCTGCACAAGCCAACTGCTCGTGACTAACTATAATGGATTATTCAGTGATCTCCACGAGATATAACATCCATTGACTCCTGGACTCCTGACCTTCACTTGGTCTCCAAGAGATTTCCACAATGACCTCAGCCAATTGTCTTCTCAAGCGTCTGACCTTAACTGGTCGCTCAAGGCATCTTCTGGAGATTTCATGAGTGCTTCTTATCCAAGCAGATTTCTCATGTTCTTAAGTACATCTGTTTATGACACACTGACTAGATGTCACTTCTGGTGCCTAAACATCCTATCAAAAGTTTCTAAGATATAACACACTACGAGCAACAACTCTATGTGTTGTTACATATTATTACAAGAACCAAAATATCTTGTAGTCTTCTTATCTTCAACTTCTGGATGAGATCCTTGCATGTTTGTAGTTAAGCAGAATATAAGCATCAACTCCTAATGCTAAGTGCTTCTTCATGCTGATCTTTGTTTTCAAATCTTCTTAAGCTGATTTAGAGCAACAACTCTATTGTTGATTGCTTCTGATTTGATCTTCATCTTCTGAAAGCAGATTTAGAGCAACAGCTCTTGTATTGATTGCTTCCTTCAGTCTGGTCTTTTCTTATCAAAGTAAGGAGATTAGAGCTTCACCTCTTGAAATTAATTCCTTCTTGTAAGACCATATTCCTTTCCTTTTCAAGCAGATTTAGAGCAATGACTCTATTTTGAATTGCTTCTTTCAATGCTTGTCTTCTTCTTGAATACTGATCATGAAGCTTGTCACAGCTCTTTTTCTAAAAAAAAGCTTATTACACCTGATAACACATTTAATGATCATGAGCAAATATGAAACACTTCTTCGAGTAACAACCCAGTGTATTTAGTTTCTCAGGTCATTTAATGTGAACAATATATGAGTTGATTAAGTATTGGTGAACTTATGACAACTCCAGTGGAGAATACTGCTTAACAGGAGAGATTTTCTTTTTCACATTCTAATGATTTCTTCACATAGGCTTAATTTAGTGTACGACAACACTATGGATTAATTCATCACATACTAAGTATTTGTTGCCTCTTGTGTAGCTTCTGAAGCATGGTTTCTTGTAGTTTCTTTTCTGCTTTTCATGCTTTGCTCCTCTCTACAGATTTTCTCTCAAGGTTTCTCCTTTTTCTGCACTCTGTAGTTGTACCATGTATATACACTTTGGATACTCACTTAATGCATATTTGGTGTACGAATGGACACACATTCAAGTTTGAAGTTTGATCTATATATATAGCTTGGTGTGTAATCGTTGGAATCTAGCCGTTGTAATTGTTTGAATATGGCTTTGAATGCCTTTGTCTCGATTGTCTCATAAATGACAAGTGTTGCTCTTGGTAGAACCTTATCTTCAACATGATGATTATAGTGGATGGCGTGTTTCTTTGTTTAAGCTTTGTCTTTCCAACGTACTGCATGTGGCTTGCTTCTTCTTTTAGCCTTGGGAGTTGCTCCTTTTAAATGTTGTAACCGTTTTGCTAATGATGACAGTTTTCTTCTTGATTCTGATCCTTTGTATTTTATTTGATTTTGCATGCTGAGCTGAAGGTTATCTTCTGATTTACATGTGACTCTGTTGCTGTTTACCTTTTGTAAGTTACTGTGTTGTAACTTCAGAACTTGTAACTTCAGATCTTCTGATCTCTCTACTTGCGCGATCTTCTAATGTTTGCAAAGCTTCTTGTATTTTCTGATTCTGTGCTTGTTGTGTGTGAACTTTGAGATTGCTGTTTAACTCTTTGAAGATTGTTTTGTTAAAGTCTAGCTTCTTGTGATACTACATATTCTTCTGAATGATCTTGTTCTTCATTGTTGCTTCTTTACTTCTGATTTGCTGATTTTGGCTTGTTTGACGTATTCTTAAATCGGAACATTTGATGAATGATTTTATATCTGAGTCAGTTTCTGATGTATTCGTTGTACTCTTTGATGAATCCTATAATAAGATTTGTAGCATAGTATCTGCGCACTAAATGAAACCATTAGTAATAAAATTGTTACTCACAAAATACATGCCTGTTATCATCAAAACCAGATTCTGAACATATATTCTCAAACTTGTTCTAACAATTAGATTATGCATGGGTAGCTTATTTCTTCTATATAAACGCGGTTGTATGATTTTGGAATGATATTGGAACTTTGGAATGGTATGAATTAGAATTGGTATGGAAGAAAACCATTAAAATGCAGTTTTTCTGCACAGGTGTAACCAGGTACAACATAAAGGGTAACCGGGTACCACTCAAATAGAAGCGTAAATAGGCTAGTTTTAGGGGTGTAACCGGGTACATCATATAGGGAAACCGGGTACCACTAGGTTTGAAGGAAACTAAAACAACATTTCATTCATTACTTAAAAAGGCTTAATAGCCTACAAAACAACAGAAACTAAACTAAACTAAAACAAAGGCTTTTTCAACCATTTAGGGAAAGGAAATTAAACTAAATCAGCAAGAGATGATTGATTTACAAGATAAGATAAGGTGGGATAGAGGAGAGTTGCGACTGTAGCCACCCCCCAAACTTAAAGTAAGAACAAATTCCTCACTGTTCAGTCAGAGAAATGGGGTGTTCCTTTCCTTGCAGCTTATCAACTAGGCCTTACGCCCGTTGCTTTTTCTGAGACCACTGCAGGCCACAACCTTCTTATTTTTCTTTGCATCCTCCTACTTGACAGGTTGTGGAGAGGGGACTTGGATTTTTCACTTTCAGGTGTGTTAGAGACTTTTAGAGTCTCTTTCACAACCTTGGCTTCAGCTGTCTTGACTGGGACTTTCTCTAGAGATTTTGGTTTTTCAGGAGCCTTGTCTGGAGTATACTTTTTAGCAGTTGCCTTTATTGATGGAGGGGTATTAGTTTGGTCAGCTCCCACCGCTTTCTTGGGAGCCACATCCTTCTTAGAAGCATCTTTAGCCTGATCCAATTCTTTCGAACTGGCTGAGGATCCTTCTCCTTCTACCTCCTCTTCACCCGATTCTTCCTCATCATCAGCAGACTCATCTCCATAATTCTCCCTCATTTTTCATCTCCAGCTTTGTCACTTTCTTTCTCCTCTTCAGTTGAAGAGTAATAAGAAGCCAAATCATTATTTTTCTTTCCTTGTTTTTCATCCTTAGCCTCCTCCTTATCTTTGCTTTTCTTCTTCTCCTCATTCTTTTTAACCACTTCACTTGTTGTACCCACAAATAATTCCTCCTCTTCTTATTCATCTGTCAAGGGAAGAGATTTTGCCTTTTTAGAAGCTCCAGCTTTCATCCCTTTCATCCCCTTCTTATCCTTGACATCTTGCTTAATCAATTCATCAAGATCCAACTGAACTTTCTCAATAATCTCCTTCTTTCCTTTCTTTTTGTTTTCTCAGGATCGATATCCCGAGTCACGACAGTTGCTGATTCACTAGGTTTCTTTACTTTCCAAACTTTCCCAGGCTTCTTTCCCTTTTTTCTCACTCTCCTCAGTCTTGGTAGGTATTTCATTCTTCTTTTTCTCCATCCGCAATATGTGATCTGGGAATGGAGGGCCTTCCTCTCCACCATCCATTATCCGGTAAACACAACCTTCCAACTCATGTTTCACCTTCTGAAACTTAAAGAACTCCAACTGATTCTCCCTTATTTTCTTAACCATTTCCAGAATTTGCTTGTCACTTCCTTCCGCTTTTCCTTCCTCTGTCAATTGTTGTCCCGCCTCTTCCCTTTTTCTTGCTCTTGGCTACATAAGCAAATGCAAACTTGTCTTGTCAAATGCAACTGGAGCTGAACACACCTCATCAGTTTTCTTATGATGAAGAACATGCTTTAAACACAAAGCAGTGATGAGACAAGGAAAATACAACACCCCATCTTTCTTTCCAGTGCATGCCTTAATCTCTTAAACATCGATCTTTCCAACATTGACATCTTCTATAGCTGTGATGCAGTGCCATAGAGCTAGCTTTGTTGACAGTTTTGTTGTATGTTGTTGGCTTGACAAAGTGCTTGATAAATTGGTACTATGCCTTTGAATCTGGTGTTAAATCCATCCTCTCCATCGTCTTCTCTCCAGAATACTCTATCTAAGTTGTTCCCTCGTTGCAAAGAGATTGTATGAAAAATTCATATTCATCCTCAGTCGCTCTCTCCAGAATTTCATGATATAAGCTACCATGGGTCTTCATTCCTAACATCATATTGATGGTTTCTTCATAATAAGTGAAACTTATACCTCTCACCATAACTTCATTTAAGTGTTGTAAGGACCCGATTGCTTGCACCATTTAGACCATTTCTCCGCTTTAATCAATGACCCAATGCCTTCAGGAAGGCCTAGGTTTTCGTCTTCACGATTCAGAATGAACCCTCGTCCCAAAGAGGATTGCTCGACTGGAGATGTACTTCATGAACTTAATCCTTGCTTCAGCGTTAGTGAATGTTGCTTCAGCGACACTTCCATCTTCATCAGAGACATCAACAACTGGGTTTGTTCTCTTTCAAACAACATTTTTGGTTCGGACATAGGAGGCTAAAGCTTTCACTTTTTAGGGTTTTGAGAATGAATGGTAATTTGGGGAAAATGATTTGTGAGAGAGAAGGTGGCTTTAGGGATTTATGGAGATAAAGACATGAGAAATTGATTGTGGGGAAACAGAAAAATTATAAGAGGTTACAGGGAAGTGGGGTAGTGAAGTGTTTTTTTTTGGGAGATAGGCGAGGTTGGAGCCGTTGTGGGGTTACGTGTCACTTGAGGGAGAAATTTGAAATTATGAGTGACAAATGAGTACGGACAGACTAGGGCATGGAAAAGGACTTGGTAGGTTATTATTATCTTCCAAAAACTGCAAAGCAATTAATGCTTTTGTCTCGAGTGATGTCACCTGGCATCTGACCAATTTCACGCGCGTGGCCTTTTGGTTTCTCTCTCATTGAATCACGTGTCCCAAGTATTTATTTTTCTTATGCTAAACTTTAAAGACTTAGCATTCCAACCTCCTGTCTTTTCTCTTGTAACTTCTTCCAGGCCAGAAAGGCATGACATCACAGATCTGCGACTCTTCACCACTTTCTATCTTTAATCAATTATCTGGAAAAATAACACAAACTAAAAGACAAAAATTAATCTGGGTTGCCTCCCAGTAGCGCTACTTTAGAGTCTTATATCCTGACTTTAGACACAAATCAGAAAGATTCCAGCAAATCAATGGTGATTCTCTCATTCTCCAAGGACTCGCCATGATACATCTTTATTCATTGACCATTAACCTTGAAGGATTCGCTTGTTTTCTCATTCAAAAGATCCACAACCCCATGAGGATAAACTTTAATTAATTCGAAGGGGCCGAACCACCTAGATTTAAGCTTTCATGGGAATAGCTTTAACCTAGATATAAACAAGAGAACAAGTTGTCCTTCTTTCAACTATCTTTTTAGGAACTTTCTGTCATGCCATTTCTTGGTCTTCTCTTTATACAATTCAGAATTCTTATATGAAAATAATCTATGTTCTTCTAGCTCAATGAATTGTAACATCCTAGCTTGGCCAGCTTTAAATAATTCATTATTAAGAGTTTTGGCTGCCCAATAAGCTTTATGTTCCAACTCAATAGGAAGACGATAAGCCTTGTCGTAGACAAGTCTATAGGGAGACATTTCTATGGGTGTATTAAAAGCAGTTATGTAAGCCCACAAGGCATCATCTAAATGCCTAGCCCAGTCCTTCCTAGAAGGGTTCATTACTTTTTCCAGAATTCTTTTTTATCTCCCTATTGGAGATTTCAGCTTGCCCACTGCATTATGGGTGATAGGCTATAGCAACTTTGTGTTTCACCCCATATTTTTCCATTAAGTTATCAAAGATTTTATTGCAAAAATGGGTTCCTTCATCACTAATTATCACTCTAGGTGTGCCATATCTTGTCAAAATGTTCTTACCAAATATTTGGTCACAACCCTAGCGTCATTAGTGGGAGTTGCTACTACCTCTATCCATTTGGACACATAATCTACAACTACTAATATGTACAAATTACCAAAAGAGGGAGGAAACATTCCTATGAAGTCAATGCCCCCTACATCAAAAATCTCAATTTCCAAAATATTTGTTAAGGGCATTTCTTGCCTCATGGAGATGTTTCCTACTCTTTAGCATCTATCACATTTGCTAACAAAATCATGGGCATCCTTAAAAAGAGAGGGCCTGAAATAACCTGATTGTAGAGTCTTGGCTGCTGTTTTGCCTCCTCCAAAGTGTCCTCCATATGGTGCCTCATGGCAGGCGGACAAGATCTGTCTTTCCTCTGGTTGATCTACATATCTTCTTAGTAACTGATCAACACACTTCTTGAATAAGAAGCGTTCATCCAAAAAATAGCTTCGTGTCATGTGAAAGAACCTCTTCCTCTATTGAGAGCTGAACTCAGGTGGCACGACTCCACTTACCAAGTAGTTGACAATGTCAGCATACCATGGAGTCACTCCGTCAATTATCATCAAAAGCTTCTCACTAGGGAACGTCTCATGAATCTCTTCAAATTCTCTATCATGGACATCTTCTAGTAGCCTTGACAAATGATCAACTACCAGGTTCTCAACTCCTTTCTTATCTCGTATCTCAAGATCAAACTCTTGCAGCAATAGTACCCATCTGATAAGTCTCGGCTTGGCATCTTTCTTAGCAATGAGGTACTTAATTGCTGTGTGATTAGTATACACTATAACTTTGGTCCCCACCAAGTAAGATCTGAACTTGTCAAAATCAAATACTACAACTAGCAGCTCCTTTTCAGTGGTTGTATAGTTGATTTGAGCTTGAATCAAGGTTCTTCTAGCGTAGTATATAGTATGAAACACTTTTTCGTGCCTCTGACCAAGTACAACGCCAATTATAAAATCACTTGCATCACACATCAATTCAAATGGTTTCGTCCAGTCTAGAGCCTTCATTATTGGGGAAGAAACTAGAGCCTTTTTTAGCAAATTGAAAGAACTCAAACACTCCTTACTGAATACGAAGGGCACATCATGTTGCAGCAATTGGTAAAGTGGTTTGGTGATTTTTGAATAATCCTTGATAAACTTTCTATTTAAGCCAGCATGTCCCAAAATGCTTATAGTACCCTTTATATTTAGTGGAGGGGGCAGCTTCTTAATCACTTTTATCTTGGCTTGATCGACTTCCAAACCATCTTTTAAAATTTTATGCCCTAGCACAATTCCTTCTTTCACCATGAAATGACACTTCTCACAGTTTAACACCAAATTAGTTTCTTCATACTTTGTCAGGACTGTATCCAGATTTTCCAAGCAACTCTAAATAACTCCCCAAAGACAGAAAAGTTATCTATGAACACTTCCATGGAACTTTTAATAATATCAGAAAAGATAGCCATCATGCACCTTTGGAAAGTAGCTGGTGCATTGCATAATCCAAAAGGCATCCTCCTAAAAGAAAAGGTGACATAGGACAAGTAAATGTTGTCTTTTCTTGATCTTCGGGTGCAATGGCTATTTGGTTGTAGCCCGAGTAGCCATCTAAGAAGCAATAGTACTTCTTTCCTGCCAATATATCCAACATTTGATCAATGAAGGGTAAAGGAAAATGATCCTCCTTATGGCTTTATTCAGCTTCATATAGTCCATGCAAATTCTCCATCCAGTGACTATTCTTGTGGGAATAAACTCATTCTTTTCATTGCTGATCACTGTCACACCTCACTTCTTTGGTACACATAGAACAAGACTAACCCAGACGCTATCAGAGATGGGATAGATGGTCCATGCGTCGAGCCATTTGATGATTTCTTTCTTGAATACATCATTCATAATGGGATTTAGCCTCTTTTGACTTTCTATACTATTGTTGCCATTTTCTTCTAGAAGAATTTTGTGCATGCAAACAATAGGGCTGATCCCGTTTATGTCTGCAATCTGCCAAGCAATAACTCTTTTACGCTTCTTTAAAACTTCCATCAGTTGGTTCTTCTATTCTTCAACCAAGTTTGCTGCCACAATCACAGGTAACTTTTGTCCTGTCTCCAAAAATTCATACTGAAGATGGGTAGGAAGTTGCTTCAGTTCCAACTCAGGAGGAACCTCTATGGATGATGAATTTGGCCTTTGGCCAACCTTTAAATCAAATATTTCCATATGTTCCTTATTCACAACTGATTGATTCATTGGACCATAAATGATTCCTTCTTGTAATATTTCTTTAACTTTTCCCAACTCTTGAGTCAAAACATCAGTGGGCTTCAGCAAATTCTTGTGAACCATTCTGTCCCAACTAGAGATCATAGGACAATCAGCAACCTCTTCTTCCGGGTATTGCAATGCATTTAGCATATTAAACACCAATTATAGACCATTTACCCTCATAGTGAGTTCACCTTTCTCCACATTAATCAACGTTCTTCCAGTAGCAAGGAAAGGTCTTCCCAATAGAATAGGAATGTCTTCATCAGCATCAAAATCCATTATGATGAAGTCAGCAAGAAAGACAAACCTATCAACCCTTACTAGGACGTCTTCAATCTTCCCTTGAGGATAGCAAATGCTGCTGTCTACCATCTGCAGAGTGATGGTTGTAGGCCTAGCTGCGCCTATCCCTAGTTTCTTGAACACGGACAAGGGCGTCAGATTAATGCTTGCCCCAAGGTTACATAGTGCTTTCCCACAGAATGAATCACCAATGTTACAAGGTATAGTGAAACTTCCAGGATATTTTAACTTGGGGGGAAGCTTGCCTTGCACCAATTGGCTACATTCTTGATTAAGTGCAACAGTGGTGAATTCTCCCAATCTCTTCCTTTTTAGTAAGCATTTCCTTCATGAACTTGGAGTAATTTGTCATTTGTACAATAACTTCAATCAAAGGTATGTTGATGTGAAGTTGCTTGAGTATTTCCATGAACTTGCCAAATTGTTGCTCCTTTTTTGCCTTCCTAATCCTTTGAGGAAAAGGAGGAGGTGGCCTTTCTAGAACAAATTTCTTTTCATTGACTACTGGGGTCCTAACTTGAGGTTGCTTGGCTGATTCAGCCATCTTCCTTCGATCAAATCCATCTTCTATAGTGTCTACTGAGGTCGGTTCCTCAGCAGGTACGTCTTCTTCTTCTTCTTCTTCTTCTTCAGTGTTGTCTCCAAGAGGCAGGGCTCCACTGTTCCCGGCTTCTTTGCGTGGGGGTGTTTCACATTCTTTTCCACTTCTTAGCTTAATAACTTTGCAAGTCTCTACATTCTTCACCCCATATGTAGTGGGTGCTTCAGTAGAGCTAGGGAGTTCCCCCTGTGGTCTTGAACTCAAAGCTGTGGCAATTTTCCCCATTTGGTTCTCTAGGTTTTTGATACTCACTCCTTGTGATAATAACTGATTCTTTGTCTCTTGAATGAATGATTTTATTATGTTTTCCAGCTATTTATTTCCTTGAGCAGGCGCACAAAACCAGGAGGAACTTGCGGGGCTTGATTGGCTTGGGTAGCTTGAGGCCTCGATTGATCTTGACTATTACTCCATGAAAAATAAAGATGATTTCTCCATCCAGGATTGTAGGAGTTACTCTAGGGGTTGTTGCCCACATAATTTACAAAGACGGGATTTGCAGTACTTTCAATGGTTCAAGTTTTGGCGTGTCTGAAGTCATCAAGTTCTTTATCATTTGGTGAATTTGTGCCACTTGTGTAGCAAGGGCAGTAGCCTCGATGACTTTGTGAACTCTAATAATTCTCTTCTGATTTGTGCTCACATTGGCTCATGAAACAGACCATTGATAAGTATTAGCAGTAATACTTTCAATCAAATGATATCCTTCTTCATAGGATTTAGACAATAACGCTCCTCCACTAGATGCATCAAGCATGTTCCTCGAAGAAGGAACTAGCCCATTGTAGAATGTCCCGAGTTGGATGCAAATAGGGATGCCATGGTGAGGGCATTGCCTAAGTAACTCCTTAAATCTTTCCCAAGCATCAAAAAGCGATTCGTTGTCTCCTCGCCTAAATGAGGTAATCTCATTTCTCATATTTGCATTCTTGGAAGGAGGAAAATACTTAGCTAAGAACTTCTCAGCCAAGTCATTCCATGTGGCGATGGAATTTGGATCCAAGGATTTTAACCAACTTTTGGCTCTATCCCTTAGAGAGTAAGGAAACAGTCTGAGCCTGAAGGCGTCATTAGTCACGCCTGGAATCTTGAAGTTTCTAACTACATCCAGAAACTACCTCAAGTGCAGATGAGGGTTTTCATTAGGAGATCCAAAATATTGGCCAGTAGTCTGCAACATTTGGAGCATCATTGGTTTGAATTCAAATTGAGCTGCGGTGGTCTCTGGCAAGACAATGCTAGTATTCATTGATGTAGGGTCAAAAATAACATAGTCTCTGATGTTCCTTGCCCTGTCATTGGCAATACCAATAATGTCATTGTTCTCTGTCCTGAATGGGATCTGTTCCTCCTCGTCTGAACCTTCTTGTACTGGTGGGTGTGGATCAATATCTGCCAGATTAACTTCTACCGATATGTCTGGGATATGTCTAGCACGTCTTTGTCTTCTTAGCGCCCTTAATGTTATTTCAAGTTCAGAAAATCCACTCTAAATATGGCATGACGATCTGAGCATGCTATAGCTTACACCTGTCCGGACACCAAACTACAACAGAATGTCAAAAACACAAATGCTTAAAATGAAAATAAATATAATTAAATACAAAATCAGAAATGTAGAAACAACTCCTCGACAACGATGCCAAAAACTTGTTCGCTTCTCAAAGGTGTCACATGCTAGTATACATGTTTTGATTGCAACAAGTAATAATTATAAGAGTATCGTACCCACAAGGAGTGTACTACTTAGATATGACTTTGCATTAAAACCATTCTTTCACTTTAAGCATAAGTAGATAAAAATAAAAACAGATGATGGTGCCAGATCAAGTTTTCATAAAAAATGCAAATAAGGTAAAGAGAATAAGATGTTGTAAAAGTAATGAGAGAAATATAGTTGAGATATGATCTGTTAACATAGTATGGTGTGTTCATGTGTTAATGATGTGTAATTTCGTGACATGCATGGTCAGAAGAATCTAAAGGTGTATCTCTACATCAATCAGTAGCATACATAGAAGGGTAAGGAAAAAATCTCTAAAATTCTCTTGTAACCCTAATACATGTCTATTAAAAGTTCTGATCTTCCTTAATGGTTGTAATTTCTTATGTCTACGGAACTAATTCAAGTAAATATCTCTATTATACTCTTTTAACCATTTTTACTCATGAAATCCACTTGTTGTTGGATCTCTCACAACAATAAGCTTTTACCTATTTCTAAGGTGATCGATCAAAGAAATAAACGTTAGAGTTATAAACACATGCTAAAGCATGCACTATTCACACAAACATATAACATAAACACACTTATAACATTAACTTCCCATAATACTAAAAGAAGTTTAGCTCATAGTGAGCTGAGTACAGACCATAAACATGATTCTTAAAAGAAACATCTTAGGACAAGAAAATGCATAAAAGATAATAACCTAAGAGAAACTTGAAGTGAAACTTGAGATGACTAAGTCTTCACGAGAAACCTCCAGTCGCACCAGTGTTCATCAGCAAGCATTAAGATGGATAAGGAAAGGAGATTACAACACTCTTCTGCAACACGCTTCAGGAAAATATAACTTGTGTAAAAATGTCTGAACTCTCTTCAATGTTGTTTTAAGCTCCTTTTATACGCCAAGGATTTAGGGTTTTTCTCCTCTGTCTCGGATCATAGGCCTAGGATCAATAATATCACCCAGTCCAATGCAATCAACAACGTTCCAAGCAAGACAAAGGGAATAATTGTACTACCAAAAGGCAGAGGGGACAAGGCGAACTGCATAGTCTGAAACAACAGGTGTAGGCGACGCGAAGAGTCTTTTGGCACCAGATTTTTGCTTTTTAGCATTGCAAGCTCCCACTATGAATTTGAATTCCACTATATTTTTCAGTACCTTTGAGTCCTTTTTCCCTCCATTCAGTACTTCCTCCTATTTCCCTGCTTCTTATTTTCCATGTGAGCTTGTTATTCCTTTATAACTTATTCTTTTGTACTCCTAGCTCAGCTTCTAATTTGCCCAGGCGTGACTCAGCTTGCCTGTTTGCTAACTCCTGCACGCAAAATAATCATTAAACTAACAAATGGGAGCACCTAATGTACCCCCCCTAAAAAACAACAAATAACCAAATAAACTAACACACAATCATAAAAATGTCACTAAATTAAATACTAAGAAAAGACATGTATTAACTCACAAAATGTGGGTTAACATGGAGATACATAGACAACATGTGCTGAGGTGTTTCTTTCTATATTTGATCAGCACTCAGCTGTTTCTGGACACGAGCTCAACGTATACGGATGTTGTTTACCTCAGGTACTTTTTGGATCCCACACGGATCCATGATTATAACCGGGGAGCAACAACGTTGGCGTACACCTATTCGAGACTAGGAGAAAGATGCATGTGGAAGACTAGGATTGTTGCATGCAGTTGTTCACTATTAGTGGTAACATTCTTATATCCGTCTACTTTTTTTCACTACTTTTCATTCTATATTCGTAATAATGTTTGATCCCATTATTCTTTTCATTCCAGGGGATGATATTACATCACTTCCCGATGATCATTGGTTGAGGATCTGTGCAAGAGTACATCGAAGATTGCCCACGTGCTCGTTCCTTCATTCTCCTCAGAGGGAGCCAGGCGATGGAGCCTTACAGAGTCTATCTAGACATTATAGTTACCGAGGACACCTGCTACAACGCCTACTCTGCTCACCGTGGGACATGTCCATTTGATGACATTGCACTATTATCGAGATGGTTGGCATGCAGTTCGACCGTCACTGTTCCATAACTTCCAGAGCATGTTATGCGACAATTCGGCTACTGTCAGACGATATCCCACCAACCCTCTGTCTCTACTCATTTCGGCTTGACTCGCAGGAAAATAGATGACATCTCTGATGACTATCAGAACCACATGGTTTTGGAGAGCCTTGGGTGAACAGAGCAGAGAGAGACTGGAGGTGCATCGATGAATACATCATGCGATTCTTTACTGTCTCAAACCCCTATATGGCCCCCCTACAAAGGGATCACTTCCCAGACTAGCTCATTAGGAGATATTACAGGAGAAAAAATCTCAGTCGAACCACACTCATGGAGTGTTTCCTCGCTGTCATCTGATAGTTAAGATAGGACGGGAAGGCATTGAGGGAGGTTTCTTCCATGAAAGGTCTGATGCCATGTGTATACTGGATGCCATTATGGAGGTGGCTCAGGGGAACTGGTGTACCGCAGACATCGTGCCATGACAAGTGGGATTTTGATAGTAGAGGCAGAAGAGGCAATAGAGGATGTGGTATACGTAGAGGAGGGGATGCAGATGTTGTCTGGGACACACAATAGGGACATTGCTGATTATTTTGATGTCTGTAGTTTGATTATATTTATGTACTATTTTTTATTATGTATATGACATATGACTATTTGGATGATGTATATGACATTATTTTGATGTACTATATAACATTGAGTAGACATATCACTATTTTGATGTACTATATTTTGATGTATTATTCTGTTGCACAAAAAAATTGTAGTTTTGGATAGATTCCAAGAGAGAAAAATCTTCAATGTTCTTCTATCTAGAACAAAATATTTTTTCTGCCATTGCAATCTATCTCACATAATGGAGTTTTTGTTGTTGTTGTTGTTGTATTTTTGCTCATTTGATAGATTGCAAGTGCAGAAAATCATTCTCGCTTCAAAGATTCGTGTACTCCTCTCTCTTCAAACAAACAGACTGCTAAAAAATGATTAATTTAAATGCAAAGTTCTGACATTCTAGCATCATTCTTTTAGAAGTTGGAACTTAAACAAAAAAGGGAGCCTCAACTTATACAAAGAAGAGAGCTTAACCTTTGAAAATATTTGTTGTAAACAATTTATCTTAATATTCTGTGTAAACAATGTAATATTTTAAAAAAATGAATCAGTCACCCCGGTTTTAATCCAAAATTGAGGTAATAGTTTAAAGGAGATGATAATTTACCTTAATTTTATAGTTAAACCGAGGAGCATAATAATCATATTTTACTATAAAAACACTTGTTAAATAGATTTTACCATAATCCTTAATAATATGAGGCTGCTCCAAAGAGAGGAAATATTTACCGTCGCTACATCTTATCTCTGGGATGGATTGCAAGTGCAGAAAATAAAAAATTTCATTGGCCTTGAAAACAAATCTCTACCATTTTGCATGAGACCTCTAGCATATAAATCTTAATATCATCGAAGTTTTGTTGCATGCAATGTATTTTTAGTATTATATAAAAACAATGTAATTAAAAAATAAAATAAAATACACATTCACCTCTATGATTTGTCATGACCGAGGTGATAGTTATGCATTTTTTTCTATACTATATACATCGTCCTTAACAAATATTTGACGTCCATTTAATGATTATCACCGTTTAAGATGCTGTCATTAGTGATCTGCATGAAACTTAAGGGACTTCCATTATAAAAGCATGCTGAATATTGAAAATCTAACCTAAATGAAGCATATTGAGCGCTTGAAACCTAAGGACGCTTAGAAAAGTTCTCTATAATAGATTGCAAGAGCAAAAAAATTATGGGTTCAAGGTTTATTTTCTTAAACATTTATTCGAATAGAAAATGATTTGATTTTTGATATTAATTATCTTACCCTTTTTTTCATCATATACAACAGAAGATCTTCCCTAAGATTCAATAATTCGAAGATCTAAAGTCTAAATCTTGAGGAAATTTGGTTTTTATCTAAATCGAGAATCAAATTTTTATCTTGAACTCTAGGGAATTTGACTTTATTTTAATTTTAATATTCTGTGTAAACAATGTAATATTGGGTAAACAATGTAATATTCTGGATAAACAATATAACAACTTTAAAAAATATCATACCCCTCGATTTTTTTTAATAAATCGAGATAAAACATATGCTATTTTTGAAAATAATAAAAGTGCAGTTGATGGGGTTAGAACCCATGTGCATATAACTATACCACTCAATTTTTTAATCACCGAGGTGTTAAGTGGAAAATTTCATGACGCCCTTGTTACCTCGCTACTTTAGCTGAGGTAAAACGCATTTCGCGTTTGAGGTTAAAAGCGTTATTTATTGTAGTGTCAATGACGTCTTGGCTTACTATGGTCGTAGCAACCGGTATGAGCAGGCCTTAGTGCTCCCTGAGTTTTGTACTGACTTCCATAAAACGATAGGGGAGGGTATGAAGCCATTACGGCTCGTAGCAGGTGTTGTAGTCAGGCTGTAGTTGGATGACCTTCTTATGGGCGCCTCTTGTTTTTGCAGTCTTCACATATTTTTCCCGATTTAGCTCCAACTTATCTTGCCTTGGCCTTTTCATTAGAAACACCTAAAAAGTGAAGAAAAACATAGATACAAAACTAACACATACAAAATAGAGATCAAACTACCAGAAATTAATGATAAAATGTATTTGATTTGAAAAGCAATAAATACCACTAATCAAATCCCCTATTTTTAATCATTTCTTGTTCCCAAGCAATTAATGATAAAATACATGCAATGATGCAAAAATAAAACAAAAACCATTCATGTGTATAGTAGAATATTAATCAAAGACATTTCTAAAATCCTACCTCAGCTAGAAAAAGTCGATATTGCTAGGTTAAGTGTCGCATAGTTCGAACTTTGATACTCATAGTTGTGTGTGTGAGTTTCTAATAGTTATTACAATTTGGTATATAAAAAATAATATTAATGAAATTAAGACCTTATACTTTAATCTATATTAGATGTTCTTGCGCATTCTGTCAACTAATCATAATATTTTTAAAATAAGAAAAATAATATAACAAAAGAATTTATTTTAAGCATAAGAAACGCAAAAGATAGAAAAAAGAATATATGAGGCACTAAAGGGTGACAGGATCAAGGTGAATTGGAGGAAAGTAATCTTTAATAACTTTGCGGGACCTAGGGTCCTCTTCACTTTATGGGTGGCTTGCCATGGAAGATTGGCAACCAAGGACAGGATGCTTAGATTTAGATTTGGACTGATTAATGATGATAATTGTTCAATGTGTAACCAAAAGGAGAGTCAAAGTCATCTGTTTTTCACCTGTGTTGGCATCCATCATATATGGCAAGCAGTTATTAATTGGATGGGTTTGCAGCAGACGCTTGATGAGTGGAATAAGGAAATTACTTGGGTGACGGAAGCTAGTAGAGGCAAAATGTGGAAAGCTAAGCTTTTTAAAATGGCTCTTGCGGAAACTGCTTACGAAAGTTGGAGGTATAGGAATGATATAGTCTTTTGAAAAACCATAGCAAATACCAACATAGAGAAAATTTATAGCATTACTTATTGATATTGGGCTAGACTCAATACGATAACTCACATAGCTTATTTACTTATGGATTAATATGGTGATAGAGTGCTTTTGTTGCGTTGATTTGTCGTGGGCTGGATCCCTTTTACGATAGCCTTGCACCTATTGGTATGGGACTATTAGTTCAATATATCAATATTATTGTTTCCAAAGAGAAAAAAGAATATTCAAGTGTATATCAAACTGCTAAAACAGATAGCAGCATAAAATTCACCTAATTCAAACTAAATCAACACGCAGTCTCACAATTAAACCAATTTTTTTGTTCTAAAACTAAAGCAATGCCAATCCTAATCAATTCTCTGAAGCAGCACCCAAATAAAAATTTACTGGCAAGATGCATTCAGCCTTGATCTGCGAGAGCTAGAAAACAAAGATCTTCAAAAGACATCACAATTGTAAGATGCATTTAGTTAGGTTGTGACAATTGTGTCGCTCAAAGCTAGGTTCTAAAAGCCGAATGTAAACGAAGGTTTTATTAGATAATAGAAAATCAAAGTTTTACATAACACACCGATAACCATGATTAATTCTAGATAGATGAAACATGGGAATGTGAATGACCAACAACTTAGGGGAAACACATAAGTATTACATCCACTTATTGATACAAAAGAAAAGGGCATGTGGAAAAGAAACTTGTTTTCCAAGTAACATGTGCGGATTTAAATGGCCACACTACGGAGCAAAACAGTCTCGACAGTAAGTCCAGGTCCAAATCCAAAAAGCACACCCCATTCAAGTCCCTCACCTGTTGTGGCAAGGCCTTCTTCTTTTGATTTCCTCCTCATCTCATCCATGATGAATAGTACAGACGCGCTTGACATGTTACCATAGTTGCTTAGTATATATCTAGTGGTTTGCATTTTCTCTGGCTTTAAGCCTAATTTTGCTTCAACTCGGTCAAGAATGGCGCGTCCACCTGGGTGTGCAATCCAAAAAATGGAATTGTAATCCGAGATATTCAAAGGTTGAAAGGCCTTAACAAGAGCTTTTTCAATGTGTTTTGAAATATGGTCAGGAACATCCTTGAGGAGATGTAATATCATTCCTACTTCACGAATCTCACCTTTAATAGATCCTCCGCTATCTGGAAGGATGGTTTGTGCAGTCCATGCCAATTCAAACAAAGGCTTCTCAACTTCTGGCAATGGATCAGAACCAATAATCACAGCTGCCGCACCATCTCCAAACAATGCCTGTCCCACAAGACCTTCAACATTAGCATCACTAGGTCCAGAGAAAGTTAATATTCTCATCTCCGAACAAACCAACAACGCACGAGAATCTTTGTTGTTCTCAGTCAAATCTTTAGCTAAACTAAGTCCCATTGCACCAGCAAAACAGCCTTGTTGGTATATCATATAACGCTTTACATCTGGGCTTAGGCCTAAAAGCTTTGTGAGTTGATAGTCAGCACCAGGCATATCCACACCACTTGAAGTGCAAAAGATGAGATGAGTAATCTTGGATTTAGGTTGACCCCATTCCTTGATTGCCTTTGTTGCAGCCTCTTTTCCTAGCTTTGGTATTTCCAAAACTAGGATCTCCTGTTTGGCATCCAATGAAGGTGCCATATATTCACAGAAACTTGGATTTTTCTTCAAAATATCTTCTGTTAAATGCAGGTATCTCTTCTTAATCATAGATTTTTCACCTGAAAAACATAATATGCCGTTTGTAACTACCAAATCATTAAAAACACAAAATATAAAATTTATATGCTAACAATGTATATAAAATCTAATCTCAATATATGTAGATATCTTACATATGCGCTTGAATTTTTCTTTGAGCTCTATGTTGTGTTCATTGTTTGTGATACGGAAGTAGAAATCCGGATATGTAGTCTGATCCACACAATTTTGAGGAGTTGCAGTGCCGATTGCTAACACAGTGGCAGTGCCTTCAGCTCTTTGTGCTTGGCGGATATCATTAACTGTCACCATCTTAACTGCAGAAAGAAGAAATTTAATATATGTGATGTAATTTAAAAAACATTAGAATGTTGATAAGAAGCACGTACTAGGAGTAGTAGTAGCTAATTAGCTTGCAGAGTAATAAAAGGAAGAATTAATAAAAGGATATTTGGTGTGTAAGAAAGAAGTTGTTGTTTAGGTTATGGTATATACAGTGTGTCTTGCTGCTTGAATGGAAGGAAAGTGGTTAGTTTAAATAATTAATTTAGATATCAAATAAGTCTTAGCCCTCATAAATCTTGATAATAATCGCCAATAATAAATTATATATATATATATATATATATATATATATATATATATATATATATATATATATATATATATATATATATATATATATATATATATATATATATATATATATATATATATATACATATAGCAAAATATCCTTTTTTTTTTGTCTCGTATGTTAAATTCGGGATTCATTTTGCTTCCTTAACTTCAAAAAGTTCCATATCTGTCCCTTAATTCTTCAAAATGTGTCATTTTAGTCCTTTTTGTCATATTAGCGACGAAAAACTCAAAAATTGGTCGCTAAATCAGTCGCTAATATGACAAAAAGGACTAAAATGACACATTTTGAAGAGTTAAGGAACCAATATAAAACTTTTTGAAGTTAAGGGACCAAAATGAGCCCCGAGGTTAACATATAGGACCAAAAAAAGTATTTTGCATATATATATATATATATATATATATATATATATATATATATATATATATATATATATATATATATATATATATATATATATATATATATATATATATATATATATATATATATATATTGGACGACTCAGGTGAGAACACTTGGTTATTATGAGAAATGAGAACAATGAATTACGATCATTAAACTTTGATTTTTTGATTTTATTGGACTGGATTGATTTATCTTTCTAAGATTCCTTAATATTTATTTTAAATCAACATAGAAAGAGAAACCAATCTAGTTCATTGAAATCAACAAATCAAAATTTAATGGTCGTGATTCATTGTTCTCATTTCTCATAATAACCAAGTGTTCTCACTTGAGTCGTCCCCATATATATATATATATATATATATATATATATATATATATATATATATATATATATATATATATATATATATATATATAAGATACAAGAAAAAACTTGATTAGTGAGGGGATTGTGTGGGGTGATTAAGCTCTCACTAAATTTTGATATTGTTTGGGGATAACCCCCTCCAAAAGCACAAATCAAAAAATAAAATTTAAAAAATAATTGGTGAGGGGATACCTCTCACAAAATAAAAAGAGAAATATTTTAAATTTTGAAATGATATCGAATGTGTATTTTCCGAGGGGATACATGTCGCTAAAAAAGACCTTTGAAATGGTGAGGGATACTCCTAACAAATTGGCAGGTCATGGTAGTTGTGTCAGGCTCATGTCTCTTCGCATGTGTTGCATGCAAGAAAAACTGCTTTGAAAAAGTGATATTTCATTTTGTGAGGGGCTGCCTCAAGCAAAATGGTGAGGGGAGTCTCCTAACAAATTGTTCTATTAATATTAATATATAACACACAAATTTTTTTCTCAGTTCATTTAATCTTCTTATTTCATTTATTCTTCTCTTCTTCTCCCATTTTTTCTTCTTCCCTCCTCTCAAGTTAAGGGTGTGTTCATCCAAGGTATATTTTTTCCTTTTTAAAAAAAAAAAAATTATACTCATATTTGCTTAATTGAGTGTTGTATAATATTAAATGTATATTTTTATAATTTTTTTTAAATTTTTACCGATATTGTTTTGTATAATATGTTGTGTTTGTATTTTATTGTTTTTGGGTGTTATTGGGTGCTATATAATATATTTAAAATTTATTAGTATAAAAAATATTGAAAATAATTGTTTTTAAATAATAAAAACTATCATTCAAAAAAATAATATTATAAAACAGTATAAAAATAATAGTATATATCAGTTTAAAAATAGTTTAAATATATTCAATTATTTTTTAATACAAATTTATCTATATTATAATATATATTTATATAATTATATAATTATAATTATAAATTTTTTAATATGACAATATGCAATTTATTAAGGGCTTAACCCCTCACAAATTTCATAAAACAAAAATTTGCTAGGCGCTTAACCTCTAACTAAATGCTGACACAACCTCTACGCCCATTGAGCCTACGTCTGTGGGCTATAAATCTGCAAATTATAAATTTTCAATTTGCGAGGGGATTAGCCTCAAGTAAATTTAGTGAGGTGGAACTCCCCACGCAAATTATTTGCGATGCCCTTCTTAGTTACAGGTGCTATCCTCTCGCTAATTTATGTTTTGTGAGGAGTTTTTGAAAATTGTGAGGGTTTAACCCCTAGCTAAACCACCTTTTTCTTGTAGTGCAAGCAAAGGCTAAAGAAACAATATCCATAAGAAAGGGGAAACTACCAACAAAAAAAACCTGGAAAAACCAATAAAAAAAGAAGCAAAACCCTACAAAGGTTGAACGCAAACCACGTTGAAATAACTAGCAGACCACCAACTAAAGCTCTGAAATCTACCATCAACAGACTAGGATATCACTAACAATATAAGAAACCACTAATCTTTCTATCTGTTAGTACTAATAGCGATATCCGTAAGGATTGTCCTGTTTGGAGTTATAAAGATGAGGGAACTTAGTTCCTTCAAAGATGCTTTAGGAATGAGCACGATGAACTTATCTTTCATTTTGCAGAGTCTCATCTCCGCCTAAAATGTTATAATTTTCTTAATTAATATATAAATTTAAACATGGATTTTTTTTCAATTTTATATGATTTATTTAAGAACAAAATTATAATCTATATTTAGTAAATGATAAATATTTAGATGATTATTTAAAATTTTTTAAGTTTGAAGATTTTGTGATTATGACTCTCATAAGAATAAATTGAGTATTATTAAAATAATAGCTTTATCATAAATGATTAATTTTTTGTTGTTAATTTTTTAAATTTTAAATAAATTTAATAAAAAGTTAGAATTTATTTTTTGTTTATAAAACTTCGCGAGGATCCGCGGAGGATCTAACATAAAATATATGTGTTGGAGATCCGAGATAGAGATAGAGAATAGATTTGAGAGTTGAGAAACATATGATAGAGATGCATCCCCGCCTCTTTCTCCCGCTCTGCTTCAATGACATCCCTAATACTAAACTTTCAAATGTCCGTTGGTTTTATAGTTTTAGTCGCTAATAATAATTATTATATTGAAAAAAATAAAAGACATAAAATGTGTATATAATTTTTTTTTTAATTTGATCTAGTAGATTAATAGCTGAAATTTCACTTCTTAAAGATAAATAAGTGTGATACCGCATATTCAAACTTGTGCGATTGGCTTTAAGTCCTTCAAATCTAACAACCTAGTTAAATTAATGGTAGGGATGTGAGTGCGTTAGGCCGAGTTAGATTGTGTCAAGCTTAAATCTACCCTACTAAAAATATTAAATCCTAAGTCTGACTGATCTGTAGCCTATCATAAGTTTATTTTTTTGTCTATTTTATAATGTTTAATTGACCTATTAACTTATTTAAAAACCTATTTTATCTAAACATATTTAAATAAACAGTTTAATTAATGTTATATAGATTAAAAATTTAAAATATCAATAATATTAAAATTTTGTTTAGATTTACTTATCTACTACTACTTAGAAGCATAAGTATTTTAAGACTATTTGTTTTGAAAATCCTTATCAAAACATATGTCATTGTTTATAACATATTTTTAAATCTATTTTTATAATTTTCTTTTAGAAAACTACATTTTAGTTTTTCTAAGTACAATATACAATAAAATAGTATAATAAAATTAATGATAGGAGTTAGAATAGACTAGGTTGTAGGGTTGTGTTACTCGGTCAGATCTATTTCCACCCTACTTAATGGGACAAATAATATATACTCTCTCTATTTTTTATTATAAGTCGTTTTAGAAAAAAAATTGTATTTAAATATAAGTCGTTTTACAATTTTAAGGAATAATTAATGATATTTTTCTTATTGTATCCTTAAATATTTATTATTCTCTTTCCAGTCAATTATGTAAATTTATCTTTCACATGTCATTTAGAAGAATCCCTAAAAACCTTTATAATTTCTTATTTTCATGTAATAATTATTATTTTTCTTAATATATATGTGAAAAATCTAAAAGAAACTTATAATATATTGTTACTATAACAAAATTACCCTAGTGAAAGGTAAATATAAAATCATTACACACATTATACTTTTATATTAACTATTTTTAAAGTCATAACTTTCTTGCCGTTCAAAATCTATACATTAGTGGTTAACCCTAGCTATCCACCTAATTAGGCCCACAGAAACCACCTTAGACCTTTCCAAAAGTAGCATTTGGCTTTTACATACCATTTGCCAAACCATTTTCTCATTCAACTTTCACGATATCTAACTTTTCTTCTAATCCATCAACAAAATTTTTGCTTAATTGTAATTTTAGTTCATTTATCTGTATCGTCCTCCTATTTTGCTTTTTTATTTTTTATTTTAGTTCTTTAATCTTTTTAGTGTCATTTCTTATGATGAATCAATTGAATTAATAATGTGGCATTGCTAGGTGGCATGACTCAAATTTCATTTTATATCTAATTATTTTTAGAGAATTTCTTTCTTAACCCCCTATGGGGCTGACCCCAGCGAAAATCCCTAAATATCCTATTTCGGAAATACATTTCCGAAATAATTTTTTTTTTCAAAATTTCCCAATTCGGAAATGCATTTTCAAAATTCCATTTTTTGAGAATTCGGAAATACACTTCCGAAAAAACACAGAAGTTTTGAAGTATAGAATTATTTTGAAATGATGATTTAAAATTAAGATCTTCAAAGATTTATACTATTTATTAGTTAATAAACTGACAATAATGTTTCTTATGACAAATATATCGATTTTAATTATAGGGAACAACCATTTCAAATTTTGCACCGATCAAATAAAACATCTTATAAATGGAATAGGTACATAACTTTTAGAATAAAAAAAGATATTTTAATAATTTTAGAAATTTGTTATATTCAATTAATAATGATACAAAAAATTAGAATGACCCAAAAACTGTCATATTCAGTTCATTTTATTTCTATCAATTAATTTTATTTTCATTTTGATACTTTGTTTCTTTATTCTTTTAAATCTATCAACTATTATTTTTAATATATTACAAAAATTATAAATTTTGATTCCTCTAAATTATTTGCTACTATTTTAATTTAATTTTTTTTGCAAAGTTTCACGTGGTGCACTTGTGTATTTCAAATGATTTTTTTTATGATATTTCATCAATACAAATTTAAATTATTTTTAGTTTAATAATTTTCCTATTTAATTTTTAAATTTTATTAATTTATTTATAAATTTGATTTAAGTTTTAATTGTTAAAATTAAAATTTTAATTGTATTTTTTTATAAATTTTATTACTTTTAGATATTTTATAATTAACATAATAAATTTAAACTAAAGTTAAAATTATATTTTGTAATTAACTATTAAACTATTTATATTTATAATTTAGCTATTTTATAATTAACGTAATAACTTTTAGATAATCTCAATAATTTAGTTAAATAGTTACAATTTTATAAATAATTTATTTAATAATTCAACTATTTACTTTTTAAATAGTTAATAGTAGTTAAAAATAAATTAATAAAGATTAAAGTTATAAATAATTAAATTAATAAAATAATAATATTTTAAAGTTTTATCAGTGGTATATAAAATATTCACGGTACTTGTACATTCATATTCAGTATATTAAAATATATATAAATTTTTTGATTAATTTATAGGTTTAATTACAGTTTTGGTGCCCCTATTTTCTCAGATTCACGAAATTGGCCCCCCTATTTTAAATTTAAACAGTTTTGGTTCCCCTATTTTAGATTTAAACAATTTTGGTCCCCCTTTCATACTTTTTTACTTTAAATTAAAGATATTTTCACTTTTTAAATGACAAATTACTTGTAAAACATGACAAGTCATCGTATAATAACTTATTATTGAAATTCGTAGATAAAGATATAAGTTAATAAATAAAAAATCTCATCGATTTTCTTTGAAAAAATATGAGAGGGACTAAAACTGTTTAAATATAAAATAGGGGGACCAAAACTGTTTGAATTTAAAATAGGGAGACTAAGTTTGTGAATCAGACAAAATAGATGGACCAAAATTATAATTTAGCCTAATTTATATGTTCTAATGATTATTTAATGACATATCATTGATAAAATATATATTAAAAAAATAAATAAAGATTAAAAAATAAACAATTAAATTAAGAGAATAATAATATTTTAAAGTTTTATCAAAATGAAAAGAATTAATATTTGAAAAGAAAAGATTGAATAATTATTTTTACTAATTTAAAATTTTATGTATAGAATTAAAGTGTCAAAATGGAAAGAATTAGTAATTGACAGACATAAATATAATTGAATACAACAGTTTATTTTTTTAAAGAACACTTAGAAAATTAATCAATTAATTTTATTAGGCAATTATATAATCAATTAATTTTAATCTAATCTTGGTAATTATATAATTTTAATTAATACAAATTAATTATATTATTAATATAATTGATTCACCTTGATTTTTGTTTTCTGTATCATACAATATTTCGGAAGTGTACTTCCGAAATATTCTAGGGGTGAATTCGGAAGTGCATCTCCGAATTCACCTTTTTTTTTTATTGGAAAAAAGGGTGTTTTCGGAAATGCATCTCCGAAAACACATTTTTTTTTCATAAAAATAAAGTGTTTTCGGAAGTGCACTTCCGAAATTAATCTTTTTTTAAAAAAAGTGATTTCAGAAATGCATTTCCAAAATATAGGGACATTTTGAGATTTTCGCCGCGGGTGACCAAGAAGGTTGGGGTTTATAAAGAAATTTCCTTATTTTTTATTCTAATAAAAATATGAATTATTATATTTAGAAAAAATTTAAATTAAATTAAATTAAATTACCCTAAGCATCATATTAAAATAAAAAAACTAATTTAATTTTAGTAGTAATAAAATTTAAGAGGAAATTAATCGAGAGAAATTAGCATTCACTCATTAAAGTCATTAAATTCTGGGGCCACTGAGTTCTCGTGCAAGTTAAATCTTCTTCCACTTTTGCAGACGTGACAATGGTAATTAGGATAAAAAAATTATTTAAGTAACGTAACAGATGGTTAGGGTAAAAAAAATTATTAATCAATATTGTACTATTATTTAATATTATCATAAATAATTATATTTAAAAAATCAAAAAAATTAAAAAAAAAAAAATTAAATTATAAATTTTTGTCAATTTTTTCTTAAAGAATAGATTATTAATTATTAATTTTAATTAAAATTAATTAATAATGAATTAATTTGCTAATATTCAAAAGTAATATAATGGGGACAATGGGATTGGGACCCCAAACTTTAGGGATGCATGGGCACACTATCTCCTAGCTAGTTAGGACACCATTCATCATGTTGTTAGAATTGCATTTGAAACATACTTGACATCTACTGCTACATCTTTCCTGTACATAAACTACTACTACTAGCATTATATTCCACAACACCACATTTTCAGTTTCAGCTCCATCATATTCCACAAATTTCCTGCAAGTTTATCACCACTACAAACCATAACATTTTTATCTGGGGGCATGAATTTGTTCCATTATCTTTCCAATTGGTTTACCATGTATTAGATAAATTGTTGTCTTTTTCATAATTAAGTGCATGTTTGAATTGGTTTTTACAAACTCTAAATATACTTTTGGTAGAAGCTACAATTTCTAACTTTTGTGTTTAAAAAAAAAATCTATTCTATATTTATTATATATTATTTAATACAATTCTTTTAAATTTTCCTTATTTACCCTTTTTAATTTTTATCATTTATTTCTCTTCTTTTTTATTTATATTAGAATTTATTACCATTTTAGTAATTATACCATTCAAAATCAATTTTGTTAAAACTATCCAAACAACATTAATTCATAACAATCACTTCTATATTATTCTATCCAAACATAAATCAATTATTCTAAACTCAATTATGTTGAAATCAATTATGTAAATCGTCAACTAAACACACCCCTAAATTGTTCTACATCCCCTGCTCTTCAAAAGGCTTCCCATGTAAATTTCTTTTGGCCAAGCCATCAAGCTAAGTTCTCCAAACCATGAACACCTCACATCAGACAAAGAAAGGGAATTAAGAGCAGAATCACAAAAAAAAAAAACAGAGAGTTATAGAGGGGACCACAAACACAAATTCAACAAACTTTGTTCACCACGTATGGCACAATTTGATCATTTTCATCCAAAATCACATTTTTACCCCTAACAGAAAATCATATTGACAAACAACAAGTTGAACAATTCATCCAAGTTCTCAAAACAAACAAAATTGTTTATAATTGTCCTCCTAACAATCCAATCTTCACCCTTAAAATCACAAAACTCACATGGAACAGTGACTTGTCTCACAATCTCACCCTTAATCCATCTTGAATTTTATTTAAAAATTTCACCCTAATTTCAAGCGGATTTCATTCACTCATTCTCTGATTTCCCTCTTTTTCCTAACAAACCCTATACACGTTTGAGTCAAATTTCACACATACAAAGAGTACTATATAACAATACACTATTCTATTCATTTCCATCATAAAAACCTATCCTTACTTTGCCCAAATCTCAGCCTCATGATCACTTTCACTCAAAGCTCACTCTCCCTTACTGCAAAGAGCTTCACACTGAAGCTCTGATACAGTAGAGCTAAGCATTTCTGCACTACTCTTACCTCTTATCATCCTACACTTATACTTAATAGGTCCCTGCACACAGAAAATCCCTGCAATGTACAAGAATATCCAACACAACAACATCATTCATTTTCTAATCTAAAGAAGGAGTAGAAGAAGCTTTACGGATGCTGAATATATATATATATATATATATATATATATATATATATATATATATATATATATATATATATATATATATTAGTGGCAAGTCTAAAAGTTCAGATAAGTGAAGTAGCAGGGTACAAGCGGTATCGCACCAAATCACTGTCGCAATAAATAATAAGAAAAAAAAGTTCAAGCAACCAAGGGAAACAGTCTAACCTAACCAAAAAAAATAAAATAACAAATAAAGAATGCACCGACATAAAAGAAAAATAAGATGTTGATGAAACAATCTCTATACGTGTTTTCTGAAACTTTGTACGTGTTTGTCTGCTTAGATTTTCAAATCATGTTTGTTGTTGACATTGCTTATAGATCGGACTCAAATTTGCATCACCTAATTCACTACTACAAAATGCACAAACACCAACGCCCAATTCACCACGGTTCTTCCAAACACCGTGGTGACATCTCTAAACTCAGGAGCTTTATATTTTAAAATTAAAAATTGTTAGGATATAATAACGGTTGTTAAGTTCAATGTGTTGATACAGTCAAGCTTTCATGGATTCGAACCTCAACGCACTAAACTATTTTATTCCTTTAACGTTAAGGCACACCTTTTATTTATTTATTTTATAAAAACAATAAAAAGGGATATCGGTACGGTTGCTTTGTTCAACCGTTGTGACATATATATAAACCTATCATCACGTTTGGTAATGACAAACCTTGTGAAATAATTTACCTATATATAAGCGAATTAACTCACACTTCTTGAAAATATTGCAGTATCTTTCACAATAAAATCCTAGCACCTATTTTTTCTCTTCTTCGTCATTAGCTTTATATTCTACAGTATATCTGTCAATCTTGTTGTTCATACATGAAGGTATTCTTCTTCCTTATTCTCTCATTTTCGTGTATGTTGTTGTTATGTTTCACATGATTCTCATATGATTTTTTCTCTTCATCGTCATTAGCTTTGTTATTGTTTTTGTTGTTCGTTATTCTTGATAAATCTAGATAAATGTTTGTTGACATGATTTTCATATTATTTACTTCAGTTTCACATGTTTTGTTGTTACTTGTTGTTGCTGACAAACTATTTTTTCAGTTTCGTCTTCACCACCTTAACAAAGCGCATACGTGGCTATTATGCATATGGTTTGCATAGCTATGGAAAAAATATAAGAAGTATGAATTTATCGTGGAAGCTTCATCTACCTTATATTTATTTTTCATAACTTCATAAACTAGATGAACTTCATAATTTGTTCTAGTTCCACGATTATTTTCAATAAAAGGTACGTTCTTGAAATAATTTAATATATATTATGATGTTGTATGTTGTTAGTGTTTTGTTTCTAAAATGTATGTTTTTTTAATTTTGTTGCATGTATTTGTCATGTTGCTGTATGTTGGTGTTGTTGACAAATGCTCTCAAATCAAGAATAAGACATTGCTAAGTCACAAGAAATAAGCATCTTGTGACTTACCAATTTTTTTATTTAAATTCTTATACAGTTTGACAGTTGCTGAAATATAGTTTATTTTATGCTATGTAGATTGTTTGTTTCATTAACCTTTCACTGAAAATACATTCATTAAAATTGAGAAAGAAACTTACAGTCTGAAAATTAAGTTGTATTTGAAAACCAATTTATCTCAATTAATGTTTTTCAGAGTGCATGTGTCTCATCATTCATTTCACGTTCTTTGGCTTTAATAATGTGATTCAATGACATGATTCCTTCAATACATCAATATCTTATAGTTTAGTTTGAATAAAATATAATTATTGGCTAGGTCTACCTCGTTGTCGTCACTTATCATCGTGATAAGTCATCATAACAATCACGATGATAAGCGACGAAGATGAGGTAGACCTAGCTAATAAATTGATGTTATTCAAATTAAACTAGAATCTAAGGAATAGATGTAATAAAGAAATCATACCATTGAACCATATTTTATGAGTTAAAGAGCAGGAAATGAATGATGAGAAACATGTAATTCGGAAAACAGTAGTTTGTTTAAGTTGGTTTTCAAGAATAGTTTAATTTTCAGATTATATACTTCTTCATAAATTTGAATGGTTTTATTTCTTTAATGAGGTGTGTGAAAAAAAAAAACAATCTACGTAGTATAAAATAAACTATGGGTACTTTCCACAACGACTATCTATTGTAACTGTGATGAATTCTAATTTATGTTCCAAAATATCGCTGCTAAGAATAGAACATGGGACCTCTAGGTCTATAACTACAGTTGAGTTACCTAACAGTTATGATATCATGCGTACTTACTAGTTTACTACAACGGTCACATGACCGTGATTGTAAGTAAATAATTTACAAAAATACTTTACATAACAATGCCAGGACTGCATGATTACATATTTTTTCCAACCTTTGTTAAATGTATTTTTTGTAGTAGTGATTGTTGTTTGATCTCTCTGCTTTCTTGGTTTTGAAATATCACTATCCATTTTTGTTTTGTTTGCATTGTTCTGATCAGTTGCTTGTCTAAATATGAGTGTAGGGTCAATTATTTGTTTGATTTAGGTTTTTTTATAGAGTGATTTCCTTCCTTCCGTACCGACTAATCCACCCGAAAGCATACCTTTTGAGCATGCCCCACGTAGCCTCCGAAAGTTGGTCCTAGAATCCTTCGAACTCAGGACCTCAAGGGGAGCATACCCTTGACACCCAAGCACCCTCCCACTAGGCCAACCCTCTCGGGTTACCCTTGATTTAGCTTTTGACTGAGGTATCAACTTCAATTTCGTTAGTTTTTTTTTTATAGATTTTTTGAACTAGGTTTTATTTTATGAGTGGGTTTTGTTTTGATTTTTCTTGGAGTCTTTGTTGCCGAAAATCGACACCTGTAATGAGTTCAGAGAAGTTTGTGAGAGGGTTTTTGTGTTGGCATTAGGGTGGTTTGAGGCCGTTTGAGCTATGGTTTATGAGGGTTGAGGATTCGGCGTCTGGAGGGCCAATCTAGTGGTTTGGGAAGGTTTTAGAGTTTTTAGCCACCGGATTTGGGATCATGAGTCCTTTTAGGGAGGTCTGCTCAAGTTCTTTGGGGTTTTGTGGTGGTTGGTCTCTGGAAGGGGTGGCGCCGCCTCCAGCCGCCGTTCCTATCTGGCCATTTTTTAAGAAGATTATCAGAGAGGGAGAGTGGTAAAGAGAGAAGTGATAACCGAACAGATGAGAGAGAGTGTGAGAGGTTAAGTTATGAGGCTTCGTTTTTTTCGTCGTTTTAATAAGTTTCTGGAGACTCTCAAACATGTGGTGGCCATGTAGGGACCCACCTGGCGTGTCCCATGCATGTCCCACCATGGTATTGTTATGTTCCCTCCTTCCTGTATTGTTTGATCGGTTGACTTTGTAACACCCCACTTTCCCATCACGAATATATATACATTATAAATACATAAATAATCAGAGTGATACGAGTAGGATGTCACATCTTCTAAAAATCCATAAAAACATCACTTTATTTAATAAGTTTTCATTAAAATAAATCCAATACCGCGGCAGAAATTAAAACGGCTTATTAGTTCTCATGGCCCTACGGCCTCAAAAAATAAATCATCTCCACAAAAAAGTGGTCCAACAACAATGTCAAAATCAAGATACGTAACAATTAACAAATAACGAAAAGAAATCAAAAACTTAACGCATCCCAAAACTCCCGTGTTACGTATCAGAGCGACTCCTAAGACTCGATCAGGTAACACTCGAAAATCCAAGCACTACTCTGGTACCTAGTTATCTGTACTTCCGAAGAAGCACAAACGCAACAACAGAAAAGGGGTGAGAATTACATTCAATAAATATACGGTGAATTATCACATGCTAAGGAGTAGTATTCACACCACATACAGACAAAAATCACAAACAGATTCTCACACCATCAACAACACAACAACAACGATATATGATATTAACAATCAATTATGGAAAATGCAATGCGACTATCGACACTATATGCATGTGGTACCAACAGAGCATAAGCCCTCA
The DNA here is from genome assembly GCF_029867415.1 of Vicia villosa. Taxonomy (NCBI): domain Eukaryota; kingdom Viridiplantae; phylum Streptophyta; class Magnoliopsida; order Fabales; family Fabaceae; genus Vicia; species Vicia villosa. The sequence goes on along the minus strand of NC_081182.1, from coordinate 55,473,347 downwards.
ACAATTGCCAATAATTAGAGGCGATAACAAGGCATAAGCCTTCAACAATGCACATCCAGGCCAACAATAGAGCATAAGACCTCAACGACATATGTATGCAGTATGGACATCCAATCAACACAATCCAACAACACAAGGCATCAGCCCTCAACTCATTGCCATTAGGCTATCAACTTGTTCAATATCACGCAACGATGATTTCATTTTCTTATAATCAACATTCACAACAATCAACATAAATCTTATCATAATACTCTATGTCCAGAAGTATAACGTTCATAGCCTTCCTATATCTACTTAAGTCTTACTAATCAAGGGAAATCATAAGGGTACTCATTTTACTCAAGAATCGGGAGAAAATCACAAAAAATGAGAAATTCTACACACCAGCCTAACCATACGCGTATAGCTAGTCCATATGCGTATCCCCCCTTGCCCATACGCGTACCACTAGAATCTGATTTTCACTAAAATTCCTCCCATACGCGTATCACATCCCCATACGCGTATGGCCTCCTCTCCATACGCGTATCACCAGAGATGGGTTTTTGGACGGGACATGGTTGCGTATCATACGCGTATAGCCCCTGGGCTTGCCCCTCATATGCGTATGGGCCCAACCCATACGTGTATCATACGCAAACTGACAGACACCATATTTCCAAATCAGCACTCACACCAGTTCGTTCCTCACTCGTTTTCATCACTTCCAATCTGCGATTTTAAGCCTAAAACAACATATTTTCATCCATTCTCTCATAACTTCATCTAAATTCATTAACCTATTATCCTACATTGATTTTATCATTTAAGTTACCAATTTCTACTCATCAAATTGAACAATTATACATTCAGATTCAGTTTTACCTATGAACACAACAACAACTCAACCAATATCCAAATCCACATCATAATTCATCAATTTCAAACCAGAATTTCATCCAGAAATCATACAGTATCATTAGTCAAGAAGAACAACATACAATTCAAATCAATTCACACATCAAAGAAGAAATCAATCCAATAATTATGAAACCTAAAGAGGGGAATGAACCCTCACTACCCTCTCATGCTTAAGTCACCATTTAGTGAACCCATTCTCCCCCCTTACCTTGGATTGTAGCTTGATTTTTCCTCAACAATGGTGGAGTTCTTCTACCTCTTGCCCTAGCCTCTTCTCTGAATTCTACATTCTTCACTAACTTTTTCTAATCTCTCATTTCTCCTCTTAATTCCCTTATTATTTTTATTAAAACATACTAATTACTAAATTACTAATGGGCTTAGTACACACCCTCCTTACCAATTACACACCTAGTCTAATTTAGTTAAATCATCCTATTACTATTAATATAATAATAATACAAACACCAATTTAAGCACCAAATACACCAATAAATAAGTAATAAAATAAATATCGAAATCAGGGCATTACAACTCTCCCCCACTTACGATATTTTCGTCCTCGAAAATCTTACTTCGTTCAAACAACTCGGGATAGGAGTCCCGCATCTTGCTCTCCATTTCCCATGTCATGCTTTCTCCGATAGTCCCCGTCTAGACTACTTTCACCAGCGGAATATCCTTACCTCTAAGGGACTTTATCTCACGATCCGTGATTTGAATAGGCATCATCTCTATAGTAAAATTCTCTCTCACTTGCACATCATCCATATGAATCACATGAGATGGGTCTGGAACATACTTCCGAAGTTGTGACACATGAAATACATCGTGCAGATTCGAAAGGTTAGGTGGTAATGCCACCCTATAAGCCACAGTTCCAACTCTTTCTAAAATCTGATAAGGACCAATAAATCGTGGAGTCAGTTTATTAGACTTCAGGGCACGACCAACACCGGTCACAGGCGTGACTCTTAGAAACACATGGTCACCTGCTTCAAATTCTAACTCTTTCCTTCGCTTGTCATGATAACTCTTCTATCTACTCTATGAAACCTCCATCTTTTCCCGCATTACCTTTACCTTCTTTGTAGTTTCTCGTACAACTTCCAGTCAAAGTACTACGCCTTCTCTAGATTCGTGCCAACATAGCGGAGTTCTACACCTCCTACCGTACAATGCTTCAAAAGGTGCCATTCCGATACTAGAATGATAACTGTTATTATAAGTAAACTCGATCAACGGAAGATGAGCGTCCCACAAACCTCCTTGTTCGAGAACACATGCTCTCAAGAAATCCTCTAAAGATTGAATAGTTCTTTCAGTTTGACCATCCGTTTGTGGATGATACGCCGAACTCAACCTCAACTTAGAACCCAAACTTTCTTGCAAGCTCTTCCAAAAAACGGAAGTGAATCTCGGATCTCTATGAGATACAATACACAAAGGAATGCCATGCAACTTCACAATCACTCTGATGTAGATCTCGTCCAACTTTGCCACTGGATATATGATGTTAATAGGTATGAAATGAGCCGACTTTGTAAGCCTATAAAAAATCACCCATATCGAATCGTGTCCACTCGCAGTATTAGGAAATCCTGTCACGAAATCCATCGAAATGCTATCCCACTTCCATTCTGGAATTTCTAACAGTTGCATCAACCCTGCATGCTTCTGGTGTTCAACCTTCGATTTTTTACAAGTTAAACACGCATACACAAACCGTGCCACATCCTCTTTCATTCCTGGCCACCAAAATATCTTCTTCAAGTCTTGATAAATTTTAGTAACCCTAGGATGAATACTCAAGTTACTCCGATGACCTTCTTCTAAAATCATCCTCCTCATATTATCATCATCAGGGATACAGATTCGACCCTGTAATCTCAACACTCCTTACGCATCTATCTTAAAGTCGCTCTTCTCTGATCGATTACAACCAACTATAATGTCTAGCAATTTCACATCCAATTTCTGAGCCTCCTTGATACTGTTCAGAAAATCGTTATCAACTTTAAGTATTCCCAACTTAACACTCTGCGGTGTTACTTCACAAACCAAATTCATATCTCGGAACTGTTCGATCAATGCTAACTCTTTAATCATCATAGCTAACATATGCAAGGTCTTCCGGCTTAAGGCATCAACCACAACATTTTCTTTACCGGGATGATAGTTCAACCCGAAATCATAATCCTTCAACAATTCTAACCATCTTCGTTGTCTCATATTCAGCTCCTTCTAGTCATACAGGTATTTTAAACTCTTATGGTCACTATAAACTTCAAATATAGAACCATAGAGATGATGTCTCCAAATCTTCAGTACGAAAACAACAACAGCGAGTTCTAGATCATGTGTAGGGTAGTTCTTTTCATGAATTCTTAGCTGCCTCAACGCATAAGCAATTACCTTACCATTCTGCATAAGCACACCACCTAAACCCATCATAGAAGCATCGCAATAAACCACAAAAGGTTCTCCTGGATTTGGTAATGTCAAATCTGGAGCTGACGTCAATCTCTTCTTCAATTCTACAAAACTTTCTTCGCATCGCGTATCCCATACGAACACTTTACCCTTACACGTCAACTTGGTTAACGGAAGTGCCAACTTAGAAAATCCTTCAAAAAACCGTCTGTAGTAACCGGCTAAATCCAAGAAACTTCTAATCTCAGTAGCCGACTTCAGAGTCTCCCATTGTAACATAGCATCTATCTTGGATGGATCTACAACAATGCCACTACCAGATATGACATGTTCCAAAAACTGACTTCTTTCAACCAAAATTCACACTTGGACAACTTTGCATACAACTTCCTTTCTTTCAACACTTGTAATATCGTCCTCAAGTCGTCCGCTACAGTAACTAGGTGAACCATACTTCAATTCAATTCTCAATTACATATAGAAAGTAATGCGCTACAGTAAGTGACCATAACAAACTACATGCCATTGTGTATCGCTATAGTAAGTGACTCATGAAACTTGTTTTCAATTAAAAAAATGCTACATTCAGGTGAAGAACAAGTATATGGCATTCATTTCCTCATGGCATGCGCTATAGTACTTGATTAAAGTGAGATCTATAATGAAAAGGAATGTGCTACACTAAGCAACTAATATATCCATTAATTTCGCTACAGTATGTGAATAAAAAGGTACACATTATTCTCTCGCTACAGTATATGTCAATTAGTGATTCTCAAACATCCCCTAATTTCACCAATGTATCAATTTCTAATATCCAAATATTTTTCTAACATCAATTTTTTTATGGATTTCAACCAACAATAAACCTAATCAAGTTAATCTACCCATTGACCCAATCATACTAACCCATAATAATAAGGATTCTCCTCCTTACCTCTTGAATTTCTTCAAACCCTAACTTTCACTTTGTTCATCTTTTGCTCCTCTTCTCCTCTTCCTCTTCTCTTGAAATGAGCAAATGTTATGTTACTCCTAACTCTCATTAACCCTTACTAACTTATTTGTCATAATGGGCTTAATAGAATAACAATCCCAATTCACTTATACTTCTAATAATTATGCCCAATAAACACAAATATACACATAGTCAATTAATTAAATTAATTATTATATCACATAATAATTAAATAAATAATTAATATACCAAATAAAATAATATAATAAAATAAATACGGATAAAATCCTCTAATAATTCAATGTCTCATATTTCCGGTCTAATCTTAATTACTCGGAAAATTCCCAAAATGCTAAATATTAACTCATTAATATTTCTAATACTAAAAATATTAAAATTTTCGAGTAAATATCGATCCGCTATCATGAACTAATATCGACTAAATCGTCCCAAAACGTAAAAAATTTCAATAAACAACACAAATGACTAAATTAAACAAATAATTACTTTTCCGGGCGTTACATCTAACACTCCAAAATTAGTGTCTCACCCTAAAATATGGTAGAAACCTTAAAAATGGTGAGACCCCTCTCAAAATTGGGCCACACACTCAAAAATATGATGAGAACTCTATTTATACAAGTCAAAAATCGCCGACCGCACTAGGGCCGTACAGGGCGTGCTTAACGCAGATCCACTTACAAGCACCTTAAACCGACGTATATCACGCTCCCAGCTGCCAAAATTCCTCTAAGTGTGCTTTAGATCACTAAGCCCGCCCTGAAACACCTTATTTCCTTCCAAAAATTCATCTTGAAGCTTTAATTTGGCTCCAATGCACAATGCTTCAATAATGCGATAAATCCTACAAAATGAACCAAAAATGATTAATCTAAATAATATTTAAATGATAAAATTATAAAGCTATTATTTACATTAACGTTGAGGTTTTGACAAAGAAATCAAAAGAAAAAATCTAATAAGTGCCACAAAAATACTATTAAAAATAACTATAATTTGACACTTATCAAACGCTTAAAATGTCTAACCCATAATTCTCTAAAATCAATCAACCAACACATGGTTTTTTATCATGAACTACGAAGCTCAGGTTTTTTCATTGCACCATGAGGATACGTAGACACGGGATTTTAAAAACTTGGCGAGCCCAATAAACTAAAAAACCAAACTCTTCTTTTCTTTTTGTCTTGCTCAATATGTAGAGGATCGCAAACTATCACGCTAACACTCATTCGCAAAACTAACTAAATGGCTCCCGTTAAGTACACCAGATGTGAGGGGCGTTAATATATTCCCTTTGCATAACAGACTCTTGAACTCGCTTTTATTTTCGGCGACCATTTTCATTTTCTCGTGGGTTTTATTCGATATTTTCCCTTTCCTTTTAGAATAAATATAAATCGGTGGAGAATCTGTTGTATTTCGAGTGTTTCTTATGCTCGGGTTTTTTTTTTGCGCTGCAACAACATGCTTCTATATAGTCTTAGAATTTATGAATGACCAATCAATCTTTTAAAAAAACTATATTCTTGCATTAACAAAATTTTGTGGACCGGTAGCATAGATACTAGAAAGTTGATTACTTCATCTTGGAAGGTTATTTGCTCACCTTGGTCTATAGGATGTGTTTGTGTGAGATATATTATGACAATAAACAAAGTTGGATGTTTATCTCTTTGTTGGAATTCGTTGACTATCAACAATCATTGGTTTTCTATACTTATTAGTAAATACTTCAGGCAAAAAAACATAATCATGCATAATATTTCTTCTTCAATATGGCCTGACATTTGTCATTACTTTTCCTTTCTAAAAGGACATAGTAGATGACATGTTGGTTATGGGAAGAAAATTGATTTATGGAATGACAATTGGTTCAGATATAAAATTAAAGATTGATACCTAGTGTTGATGATGGATATTTAATTTTTGCAAACTAGTAAGGTTAATTCAATTATCTAAGACATCAATTGGATCTTTCCTCATGGCTTATCCATTTTTCCTCCTCAAATTGTTGAAGACATTTTGAAGATTGACTTGTCATTTGATAATACTACTATTGATAAACTCATTTAGAGATGATCTTTAAGTAGTGATCTATCTTTTAATCATGTCTATGATTGTATCAAAAGGGATCACATTGAGCCTTCTTGGACAAAATTCATTTGGCATCCAATCATGATGTGGAAACTATAGACTATTAATTTCTTAGTGGCAGGTACATTTTATATTTTTAACATTGGATAGAGTAACTGTTTTGCATGAGCATTGATATAATTATATATGAAAGCTTATTCAAAATTGCTTGTAGAAGTTAGAGCTCTCAAATTCATAATCTGATCATGACTCTCATCATAATATTTTTTTTGGAAAACTTGGCACACAAGTAATGTTATCAGATCTCAAAATGATAAAATTGACCTTGATAGACATTCTCCATGTTAAACAATTGGTCTATATGAGATCTACTTATTTTAAGGAGCACATATAGTAGTCAATTCACGAGTCTATAATTATTAAATGATTTCACATCAAATGTTGACCTCCTTCTCCACTTAAAATCATACTCCGTACAAGTTAATTGGTGATTTCCTAGTCATAATTGGATAAAGTGCAACACATATAGAGCTTCAAGAGGAAATATTTGAATATCAACTTGTGATGGCATATTTAGGGATAATTTTGGAACATTCTTGAGAGTTTTCTCAGCTAATAATAGAGTTTCCACCTTCTTTCTAGTTGAATTGCATGGAATCCCGCTTGTTATTAAATATGCTAACATGAATAATTGAAGCAATCTCACATCTGCAATTGGAATGAGGTTGAAATCATTTGATATCAAAAATTAATTCTTGAACCAAATTATGAGGCCAGATACTAATATGAAAATTAAAAAAATGTATTACGAGGACAAAGACTCATTTAATATATAAATTAAATAAAGTAAATATTCTAATAAACTTAAGTTTATTTTGTACTCTTATTTTTAGGAGTGTTCAAAATCAAACTGACCTAATATAAAATCGTAAAATCAAACCAAATTAAATTGAAATCACAAAAATTCACATGTGATTCGGATGTGTTTATATCATTTTTTAACAAAACCTCGCGGTTCATTTTGCGGTTTGTGATTTACAAACCAAACCACATTATGCTACAACCAACATTCACTTAATCCACCTCCAACTCAAATCTATTATGTCTTAACCTTACGATTACAAAATATTTTCTCTTCCTCACACTTAAAGTTTCAATTTAAGTCTTCTCAATTCTCGCCTAGCGGTATCGCGCCTTCTTCTCATCTTCTTTTCCAAGTACATATCACCTCTTATTCTCTAGTCTCTCATCTCTTAAGTTCTTTTATTTTCATCTTATTATTTTTATTCTACTGTTCTCTCTTCCAATTACTCCCTCCGTCTTATAGAAAGTGTCTCATTTCCACTTTTCTCATTTCTCAAAATAAATGTCTTTTTAGAATACCAATACAATATTTATTTATTTTTTCACTACTATACCCCTATTTATTAACTTTCATGTTTTTCAACAACTTCAATAACTATTTATTATAGGGACATTTTAGTAAATAATATTAATTTTATCATTAAAATCAACACATCTAATTATTTTTTTAAGAACCGCGCATAATTCAAATAAGACATTTATTATGAAACTGAGGGAGTACCTTTTTAATGCTCCTTTTATTCTTTATTCTCTCATCTTCTGTTTTTTTTATCTTCTCTAATCTTTCACTCTTCTTTTTTCTATTTCATTATAATATTTTTGATATTGTTTTATGCTATTATTTTATGTTTTTTATTCTACTTTTATCTAATTTTATTTATGTATAAATGAAAAATTGTTGTTCAAATATGATGAGTTTTGTTGTTATGTGATAACGCATAAATGATCATATACAAAGTTATGTTGTCATCTATATGTGTATGTATGACTCAATAATTTTTTTTAAAAACCGAACCAACCAAATTAATCCAAACCGCATTGGTTTAGTTTGATTTTATCTCTAAACTAGTCAGAGACCTGTGCTTCCGCACGGGTATTTTTTTTCTGGTGTAGTATTTTTGTAATGATATGAATAATATAAATAAAAGGAATTATAAGCAATATGCATAATTAAAAGGAATTGTTTTACTTGAATAGAGTTAGAGTTTTATTGATTGCTCTGTTATACTCCCAATTCTTTGAAAACCGAATATTCATAGGAGTCGTTTTGAAATTTGAAAATAAATACTTTAGTTTTCAAATAAAAGTTATTATTGTTTAAAATAAAATAGGCATTGTATTGAAAGTGGCCCTTAAGATTAAACATTATTATCGTATTCATGTGTTAATTTTGTGTGTAATAAATGACCATATAAAAAAGGACATGTGAGTTGGAGAAAAAAATAAAATTTTAACAAATGCAAATGTAAAATTTTAAATATAAATGAAAAATATGAAATAATTTACTTAATTGTAAATTTAACAATAATTATATAGAAAACAATGATCCACAAAAAAATGTTTAAGATAGGTTAAGAACACAATAGCAAAATTGAGTCAGGTAATTTAATAATTGACGGTCCAACAACAATTAAAAGAAAATGTTATAGATCACTATGGTTTAATTATAAATGAAAAATGATCATATAAATTCAATTATATTAAATAATCATATAAAAAAAATACTATAAGATGGAGATAATAAAAATAAAATATTAACATTTAAAAATAAAAATTATCTCTCAATTAATAGTAATTGTTGATTAAAATAAAATAGCTACTATGTTGATAATGACCCGTGAAATAAAAAAACAATTTGATGCAATATAAAATATATTTAAAAACAAATGTAAAATAAACAATAATCATGAAAATTTAATTGTATTAAATAATGATAAAAAATCGTGAGATGGAGAAAAAAATAAAAATAAAGATATTATCTCTCAAATAAAGACAATGATTGATTAAAATAAAATAGACATTATGTTGATAGTGACCTGTGAGATAATAAATAAATAAATAAATAGAGAAAAAAATTAAAATGAAAGTAAGAAAGTGTGAAAAAATGTGAGAGAAATTTGAAATTTTAATTAAGATAGAGAAAATGTGTAATGATCAATTAAAAAAAAATTAAATATTGAGTTGATAGTGGCCCGTGAAATAATTAAATATTTTTGGGAATAATAATTAAATGATCGATTATTAATATTTTTTGCGATAATAGATAAATGTAGAAAAATTAAAATGAAAGTATGGAAAAATGAAATGTGAAAGAAATTTGAAATTTTTAGTAAGATTAAAATTTAAAAATAGATTATTAATATTTTTTGTGATAATAAATAAATTAACAAAAATTAAAATGAAAGTAAGAAAGTGTGGGAAAATGAAATATAAAAGAAATTTAAATATGACTTCCATCATCCATGGCTTACATGTAATGTCATCATTCATGCAATAAAGTTGTAGGGAGAATGTAATTTAATTCGGACCAATGAAAAGCTAACACTTGGGGCATTCATTCAATAAAGTTGAAAGAGTGAATATTTAATTTGTTAGTTACAAAAATAACCTTTTATTAGTGCAAATAAATTTTGGTGAAAGGATAATTTAGGCAATTTGGTCAATCTATTATTAATGAATAGACTTCCATCATCCATGGCTTACATGTGATGTCATCATTCATGCAATAAAGTTGTAGGGAGAATGTTATTTAATTCGGACCAATGAAAAGCTAACACTTGGGCCATTCATTCAATAAAGTTGAAAGAGTGAATACTTAATTTGTTAGTTACAAAAATGACCTTTTATTAGTGCAAATAAATTTTGGTGAAAGGGTAATTTAGGCAATTTGGTCAATCTATTATTAATGAATAGATAGTAGATAGATAGATAGTAGAAGACAACCGACCCAAACCAAACCGCACACTTTTTCACTTGTAGTTCAGATAATTTTTTACGTCAAAATTGCTCAAACTGCACCGCGAACACCAGTTATCTCAATAGGCCGTATACTAATATGAAAATAAAAAATAATAATAATGAATTATGAGGACAAAAACCCATTTAACATATAAATTAAATAAAGATAAATATTCTAATAAGCATAAATTTATTTGGCACCCTTATCTCAATCAATCAAAATGCGTAAATTTATTTGGCACCCTTATTTATCTCAATCAATTAAAAAGTATAATTCAACATCGACTCATTTTTTATTTTATTTTATTTTAAGTAACAGCCACTTTTTCCTTCCATTTGAAGCAGCTCGGCACGATATATATATATATATATATATATATATATATATATATATATATATATATATATATATATATATATATATATATATATATATATATATATATATATATATAACATATCTCAAACAACAATTTCAGACACACGCCAAAACTCATCTAGTGTTTCTTAATTCTTCCTTTTCTTATTTGTGCAGTTAAGATGATGACGGTAAATGAGATCCGCCAGACACAGAGAGCTGAAGGCACTGCCACTGTGTTAGCTATTGGCACTGCAAATCCTCAAAACTGTGTAGATCAGAGTGCATATCCAGACTTCTACTTCCGCGTTACAAACAGTGAACACAAGACTGAGCTTAAACAAAAATTCAAGCGCATATGTAACATGTTTATAAGTATATATATATATATATATATATATATATATATATATATATATATATATATATATATATATATATATATATATATATATATATATATATATATATATATATATATATATATTAAGTATTATCAGTTTACTATTTATAAACTCTTGGTGTAAAGATCTTGAAGTGCATATCATTTATTTTCAGGTGAAAAAGCTATGATTAAGAAGAGATACATGCATTTGACAGAAGATATTTTGAAGGAGAATCCAAGTTTGTGTGAGGTCATGGCACCTTCATTGGATGTCAAACAAGACATCCTGGTTGTGGAAATACCAAAGCTAGGAAAAGAGGCTGCATCAAAGGCAATCAAGGAATGGGGTCAAGCTAAGTCCAAGATTACTCATCTTGTCTTTTGCACTTCAGGCGGTATCGATATGCCTGGTGCGGACTATCAGCTCACAAAGCTCTTAGGCCTTCGTCCACATGTAAAGCGTTATATGATATACCAACAAGGTTGTTATGCTGGTGGGACGGGGCTTCGATTAGCTAAAGATTTGGCTGAGAACAACAAAGACGCTCGTGTTTTGTTGGTTTGTTCCGAGATAAAGGTATTAACTTACTCTGGACCTAGTGAGACTCATCTTGATGGTCTGGTGGGACAAGCGATTTTTGGAGATGGTGCGGCAGCTGCGATTATTGGTTCAGACCCGTTGCCACAATTTGAAAAGCCTTTGTTTGAATTGGTATGGACTGCACAAACCATCCTTCCGGATAGCGAAGGAGCTATTGAATGTCACATTCGAGAAGTGGGACTTACATTTCATCTGCTCGAGAATGTTCCTGACCTCATCTCAAATAACATTGAGAAAGCTCTTGTTGAGGCCTTTCAACCTTTGAACATCTCTGATTACAATTCCATTTTTTGGATTTCACACCCCGGTGGACGAGCCATTCTTGACAAAATTGAAGCCAAATTAGGCTTAAAGCCGGAGAAAATGCAAGCCAGTCGACATATACTTAGCGAGTATGGAAACATGTCAAGTGCGTCCGTGTTATTCATCTTGGATGAGATGAGAAGGAAATCAAAAGAAGAAGGCCTTGCCACAACGGGTGAGGGCCTTGAATGGGGTGTGCTTTTCAGTTTTGGTCCTGGAATCACTGTCGAGACTGTTTTGCTCCGTAGTGTGGCCATTTAAATCCTTACATGTTACCAAGAAAACAAGTTTTATCTTCTCCGTGATCTTTTCTTTTTCATCAATAAGTGAATGTAATATTTATGTTTTCCCTCTAAGTTCTTCATCGTTCTTCACATTCACATGTTTCATCTATCTTTAATTAATCATGGTAATCAGTGTGTTATGTAAGCCTTTGATTTTCTATTATCTAATAAAACTTTTGTTTACATTCGACTTATAAAAACCGTTCAAACTTGTACCATGAAACCAATTTGAAATTCAATTTATCTCCTCAACTCATCAAACATTAATAATCTCACTGTTTTTCTTGCTCACATGAAAAGAGCACAAAACTTTCACCATGCTCACTAATTTTTAGTGTACTTCTTCAAGTAGTGAAACTGGCAAAAGCAAAAAACAGCCTGCACTACACTAACAGTGAAAAAGTTTAAAACTTTGCATCAATCCATCAAAAATCAAATCACATCCAAAGATTTCTTCGAAGCAAGCAACAAGCCACATAACCTTTTGTTTGAAGAAACTCTTTATCAACAAGATTTTTTCATAAGCTGAAAGTTTTTATTGTGATCATTACGGATTACCCGCTAGGCCCCAGCAAAGTAGAGCATCAAATTTTAAGTTACTGATTGTTAATCTTACGTCTTTTGATACCATAAAAGTGTTGAGAAATTGTCATTCTGGTAGGGATATGCTTGACAAAAAGTGTTGATATGAAAGAAAGTTTTTGTTAAAGTTGTGAAAGAAAGTTTGAATTTTTAGCAAGCTTTGGTTGTGGGGTTGTTGTGAAAAATTGTCCTTCAGTTACGTTTGTGAGCTACTTGTTTATTTTGAGTGTTAATGTAATTTGTTCAATTGGGTAATTTTATTTGGTGGATTTGAAATTTAGGTACTTATAGTTTTGTTAAGATAATTTTTTTGACATATGAATACAGAATGCTACATTTTAGGGGCAAAATCAATATTTCTATGATCCAGTAGTATTAGATATGAAGGGTTTTATATTGGAAGTGTTAGTGATGAAGGGTTTGGTTGGAAGTGGGAGTTCAAGTGAGATTTGAATGATTAGAGATTTGAATATTTTTTGGGTTGTGAAGAAGATGGAAGGGAAGATGTTGAAGTTGAAAAAAGTGACTATTTTTTAATTAATTTTTTTAAAGTTAAACAATGTTAATAAGTGTCTTATTTGCACCTTTTCTATGTCTTAAAATAAATGTCTCTTTAGAATACTAATACAACATTTATTATTTTTTTTTCCAATAATTAGATGTCTCTTTAGAATACCAATAAATGTTGTATTGGTATTCTAAAGAAACATTTATTTTAAGACATAAAATTGGTGTAATTTTATTTATTGATAAAATTGGTGTCATTTACTAAAATAGTCTTATCTAATCATTTTCTTAAGAACCGCGCAGAGCTTAAACAAGACACTTATTATGAGACGGAGAGAGTAACTTTAAAAACTGAATTTTATCTCAAAATTTAGAGTTGACACAATTGTAATACCTAAATAAATGCATCTAAAAATGTCTTAAATGCATTAAATAGGTCTTACACAATTGTGATTCTTCTTTTATGTATCTTAATAGGAGTTGTAATTTTCGGGGATGTGTTGATGTGCATAAGGTATATTCTTATGCACGGTGCATAAATACTCAAATATTGTTTATATTATTCAAAGGGGTGCAGTTACCGTGCATAGATAAAAATCTATGCACCATGCATAGATTATTATGGACCCTTGGATCAAATTCTAGACATCAATTGTTATTACTCAATACTCAATACTCAATACTGGATTAAAAACATGATCCAATGACTTATGTAGGCTTATGCATGGTGCATAAGTAAATCCTTATGCATATTAGCCAAAGCCTATTCAAAGTATTATATTTATTATTCAAAATAATATATAGATTACTCAAAATAGTATAAATATTACTCAGAACAATGAATATATTACTCAAAATAGTTAAAATTCGATATAACTCATAATGGTGTAAATAATACTCAGAATAGTGTACTCATTACTCACAATTAATAATTATTCATAATTAATAGATGTGTACAAATAATGCATATATTATCCATTGATTATGATATTATTACTCGTTTCTAACTAAAATGTTACTCAGAATAATTTAAATATTACTCGTACGAGACTTATGCACTGTTCATAAGGATATATCTTATGTACATCAACCTGACCCGTAATTCTCGCATTTTCTAGTTGGCATAGGAGACGAAGTAGGCTCTAAAACTTAGTTGGATTTCTATCCAAGTGACATTGTCCGTAATCTTTTGGATCTTTCTGATTTTGTTCTTTTTTTTTCTTTTTTTTTTTTGATATGAAAACCAATTCCATTAAACATGAATAGGCAGATGCCTCACAATATTCAGAACAGCAGGAGGATAATCCCCTCTCCAGAACATAGAACCATGTATGTTACCATACCCTACAAGATTATGGGCAATACCATTGTCTGATCTACTAATAAACATAACACTAGCCAAACTAAAAGAACTAATCAAACCTCTACAATCAGCTGCAATAGTTTCAAGATCAGCAAAAACCTCTAGAGAATTTATACAGTTCACAGCATTTAGACAATCAGACTGAATCACAATCCGCATCAGCTTATTCTCCTTTGCTAATTCAAGACACCACCGAATGGCCAGCATCTCTGCTACAGCAGGCGTAGCTAACAGTTCCTCCTTCTTGCATGACGCAAAAATTGCCTCTCCACCAGGGTCCATACAGATGCAGCCAAAAGCTATATTACCCTCAGGGAAAACACCTGCATCCACCTGCAACACGTACAAATCAGAAACAGAAAAAACCGGCTGCTGCGGCAGACTTTTGCGTGCACACCATTCCGAGTTCCATCTATTGAAGTCCATCACACTTCTCCAAGCCTCTTCAGCCACCTGCACAGGTTCTTTCTTCTTGCTTTGAAAGAGCAACTCATTCCGTGTGTTCTTTCTTAATTAAAGTATCTTTCCATAAAAAAAATTACAAGCTTAACCAAAAATTAGATTATTCGAATGAAGCTAGGTGTGAAAGAGGATTAAATTGAAAGAAATTTGAGACGTTGACATTGAAGAATGATTAGGTATTCAACCTTTCATAATGAATATTACAATCAAAGAAAGTGTGTATATATGAGCTTGATATCAACTAACTTTTAGAACTGACTTTTATCTCAAAATTTTGAGTGACACAATTGTAACAACCTAACTAAATGCATCTAACATTTTCTTAAATGTAGTACTGGGTCATACACAATTGCAATGTCTTTTGAAGCTCTATGTTTTTCTCACTTGTTTTGTCTATTTGTGGTGCTGCTTTGGAGAATTGATTAGGATTGGCAGTGCTTTTGTTTTTAGTATATTGGTTATGAGAGATTGGAATTTCTTGCATTTTTAGTGTTTGCATTGGTGTTGCTTTAGTTTAAATTGGCGGGATTTTATTCTACTATATTTTAGCAGTTTTATTACACACTTGTAATCTTCTTTTTTTCTATCTTTTGCACATCTTTGAACTTGGTATGAATTCTTCTAATATATTATTTTTGCTTTTTAAAAAAAAATTGTGATCAGTTGACTGAATGCACAAAAATTATTAGCATAGATTGAATTGTAAGGTTTTTCGTTGATATAATAATATTTTGATTTGTAGATAAATTAATAATGATCATTAAAAACTCACACAAAACCGTAAGTACTACGATTTGAACCCTGGTGATTACGTCCAACCTGTCAATGCTGGAGTTTTTCGGTCGTGCCCGAGGAGCCTGTCGTAGACCAAATGAAAAGTGTTTGAGCTTACAAACACCTAGAGAGGATGAAAATAGACCCTGAGAATAAATCATGTAAATATATTCTTCAAGGTTCCCGTAAAAAAAGAGCATTTTTTACATCTATTTGATGAAGAGATCGGTCGCCAGATTCAACAATACAAAACAATGTTATAGTCGTCGTTATCATTGCTAAAGGATCAGTTGTATCGTCACATACCATCCCATATTCTCTTTTGTTTCCCAAAATGTCCAAGAGAGCCTTGTGATGATGGAGAGAACCATTAGAATTCAACTTCACATGATACATCCATTTTCAACCTATGAGCTTTACACCATGTGGGCAAAGAGAAAATGTAACAAGTAAAATTACCATGAAGAGCACGTAGCTCGTCTTACAGTGCTTTCAAACCACACTGATCTTTAACTTCTTATGAATAAGAAGTAGGAACAAATAAAACATATAAAATGGTAGTGAAAGAATTATTCCAATAACCATACCTATCAGAGGGTGAGACTCTCTTTGTGGAATTCTGTGATGTGTTATATTTTTTCATATTTCTATGGACTTAAATAATATATCAATTTATCAATTTTAAATACATACAAAATATAATTAATATTGTATATGTTCCGGATCGGTCATATCTATCTCGATCCGACCACGCCTCCATAGATCCAACTACACGTCCCAGATTCAAATCAGGCATTTACTAAGCTTCCAAAATATTCTCTTGACTATTGGACCCTCAGAGATGCTGAAGCAGGAGATTTGTACCTCCAACGCATTGAACTGTCCTCTACATTTCACGCCAAAAAAATAGAAAGGCATTTATTCCCCTTCCCTATATATACATGGTATATTCATTTTAGGTAACAAGTTTCAAACACAATTTGAATACTCTCTCATCATTCACATATTAACCTGAGCATCGGAGTGTTAACCTTATAGGTACACCCCCTGCTCTATAATGTAGTACCCCAATTTTAACCCTCCCATTTACTCATATCTTTAGGTTTAAAATAGCTTTTATTTCACAAGCATTTGATAAGGCATGTATATGCCATTTTTTTTTATTCAAGGCATTTAAAATAATTTGAGGTTTTGAGTATGCAACCATGTCCAAATGTTTTAGTCTCATATTGTTTCGCAGAGTTGTTTTGAATTTTAATTGGTTCACCAAGATATCACATGTTACAAAATGCACCAAAATACAACAAAGGTGCATAACTTTCTATAAAAGCTACAAGGAAAACTGATACAAATGCTACATGATCACCAAGATTCCTAATTTTTTTTACAAGCTACTCCCTCCGTCTCATAATAAGTGTTTTATTTGAGTTCTGCGCGGTTTTTAAGAAAATGATTAGATGTGTTGGTTTTAATAATAAAATTAGTATAATTTACTAAAATACCCTTATTTATTATAAGTAGTGGAGTAGTTGAAAAGTGTGAAAGTCAATAAATAGGAGTATAGTAGTGGAAAAAATAATAAATTTCGTATTAATATTCTAAAGAGACATTTATTTTGAGACATCGAAAAAATGCAAATGAGACACTTATTATGAGACGGAGGGAGTATAAAGAATCTCATTACAAATTTTACAAGGAATACTAAGGATGTTACAAGTTGTTCCTATTTGTGTTAAGCCAAGCTTTCCCAAGTTGAACTTATAAAACATGTCCACAAAGTCACAACAAAAAAAAGACAAAAGATGCTCCACCAACCTCTTGCTGCTCTACTACCTGCTGTCCCATACCTGCAAAAAAAGAGTCAAGATTTACACAAAATTAGTTAACCAAAAAACTGCACTAGAAAGCCACAATGCAGAGCATCATATATGTCCAAAATTCATCAATTTCCCTCCTAATTTTCATTACTCTTCAGCTATATAACAGAGAGAAATTCACAAAGGTAAGGGGCAACCACAAAAATCTTCAAAAATTTCTCTAAACCTCTGTCTCACAGCAATTCTAAACCCTAGCGAGAATTTTCTTCAAAACCTTTCTCCAAGCTCTGCTCAAATAACATAAGCACTGAAACTTTGCTCAAACTCGCCCTCCTTAACTTCAACTCAATAAACTGTAACTCTGCATTTCCTCACTAGTTTCCATAACCATAATCTCATTCACTCAACCAACAATACTCACCCACTGCAAAAACCGAACCTCCTTTCAATACCTGCAGAAAACACAACAACATATTCAACATACCCACACCTTTCAACCTCATACGAACAATCCAAAACATAACACTACTCACAACCTGCGACCTCACCATTCAACACACTCTTTACCTCACCATAAAACTCACTCACCATAAATCTCACCTTCAATCACCCTCACATACGCAAACAACTCAACCGCAAATACACATCACTTATCAACAGAAAATGACACTCACATAGACGCAGAAGGAGTAGACGAATAGGAGAAGAGGAACCTGAGAAGGATCCGAGACTGCCATCCCTCTATTGTTAGTGCTACGCCATTTTTGTTTCTTTTCCTTTGATTTATTATCGCGCTTTTCTTCGTTTATGTTGTTGATACACCTTTCACTATGTAACTTAGAAATATATAATGATAAATGGGGTTAGGGTTTATATTGGGGTTTAGGGTTCTATTTGTTGTCCTTTTGATTGCTGTTTGTTGATTCATTGCGTTGAGAAACTGTTGCGAGATCGAGAGAGAAAGATGAACGTTTCTTCAGGGAGAATGTGAACAGAAAGAGGCATAGATGAGTGTGTTGAAGTTAGGGTTCTCTGAACCCGGGTTTTTGAGGCAAGAAAAGACTTGGATCCGGTCGACCCGGTCCAGCCCATTTGCTCTGTCTTGTTAGTTTTTTTAGGACAATTTCTTTGTAGACCCCCAAGGGGGAGAACCCCTGCTAAAAACTCCAAAATACCCCTACTTCGGAGATGCATCTCCGAAGTATTTTTTTTCCAGAATTCGGAGATGCATCTTCGAAAACATCAATTTAGGGGTGTTTCCGAAGATGCATCTCCGAAATATGCAGAAAGCTATTTTTTTAATTTTCTAAACAATGTTTAGTCCCGTATTTTTAATTTAACGACAATGCTTGCAGTAAACAGTGCTTGATATAAACTAAATATAACATGCAAATTGGAATAAAATACTAATATTATATATACAACTAATAGTGTATGTAAATGTCAAAAAATACAACCCGAATACAATAAAGTCAACAATGAAAAATAAACCAGAACCAACTACTGAGTATGCTAACCCTAACTCCCTGGAACCTCCTCTTCCTGGTATATGCTGCCGCACCGGCCGCGTCATCGAACATCCTCTCCACGATGGCAACTGCCTCTGGACCGCCGTGCATAATGATACCTCTGTCCAATGCGTCCTGCCCAAGCATCTCTATCCGCTGGCATATCGGCAGGAGATCAGTGGTATGGTCACCCTCGGCCTGCTGGTTCTCCAAGATCTCCTCGTGTACTGGCCTAGGTGGATCTCCGGGAGCGTCGGGTGTCATTAAAGGATGTGACACCCGATAGAACCATGTCACGTACCCCTCTACACAATGCCGCTCCTGGGTGGCCTGCATACACTGATACTCCTCCGGGACCAAATGATGCGCTCAGTCCTCAAATATAGCAATGAGCTCCACTCGGGTAACTGAGTCGGGAGCAGCCTTAAACGGTTACCTCGGTATCATTTACACACGGTGATATTCTGTAAAAAGCTCGTCCCCCTCCTGCTCGGACTCCGCCGCCCCCACCAAGTGGTTCTCATACAGCTCTCTCAACCTGGAGAACCGGATATTGGCCTCACTCGTCGTCTGACACTCATAATCAGACATGTTTGGGTCCATACCCAGATAGTCGACCATCCACTCAATCGCCTCGACCCTCTCTATCCGGGAATGGTGCAGCAGCCTCCCTCTAATCGGCAGGTGGAGCAGACACTGAACATCATGCAAGGTGATCGTCAACTCCCCAACAGGAAAGTGGAAAGAAGACGTCTCCTTGTGCCACCGCTCCACGAAAGCCCCCTGCATACCGTGGCTGATAGTGGTATACCCGGTCATGCACAACCCGCCGAGCCCGGAACCAACTACCACATCATTAAACCACTGGGCCTATGGTTTAAACAGATCAAAAATCTTCCGCGTGTGGCACGGATTTTATTATCGGCCTTTCCTGCTACAACAAAAACAAAAACAAAAAAGATTGTTAGTAAATAAAAAACGGTTAAATAATAAAGTCAGTTAAGTTTAAAAAAAAATACCTCTCCCTCCCAGACACGTCGAGCGACGTGGTCGTGATAGTAAATCAGCAAGGAAGTGTCCTTAGGCCCTCTCGGGTAGTCGTCCTCCTCCTCCTCCTCCTCCCCGTGCGGAGGGTCAGCATCATGTATCTCCTCCTCCTTGTATCTCACCTCCTCCTCATCCTCCTGTACCTCCTCCTGGCAGGAAAAAGACACTCGAGCCACCCGATTCCTCGATCGAGATGAGGAACCAACCTCATCCATCTGGACGGGTACTCGTACTTACCCCGTCCATGTGTCGATGACAATTAGAGGCCCACTCGCATTGAGTCGACGCTGTCTAGGTCTCTCTACCCTGTCTAAGTTGTGCGGGGTTGCCTGCCATTTTCCTATAAAATTTGAAATCAGTAAGAAGTCAAAACAATCAAGAAAATAAAAAAAAACAATTATGGGTTCATTTCGGAAGTGCATTTCCGAAACTGGTCATGGAGGTGTTTTCGGAAATGCACTTCTGAAACCCCCTACGAACTCCATTTTTGCAGAACCTCCACATCTTGCACTAAGTGCTTCAAAATCAAATTTTTCCTATCCAAATATACCCAATGACTTATAATAACTTAAACATACTACATTATACTAATTTCTAAAACCCCATTTTCAATTTCAATCCTAGATTTAAAGTTGTGAGAACTTACAGATTTGAAGTGATGTTGATGTTGCTTTAGAAGTGGTCTTTGAAGTTTGGAGAGCAATTTGATACTATTTTGAAGTAGCCTTTGGAGTGTGTAGGCGCAAATGGTTGAGATATTTTAAATTTTTGGGGTTTAGGGTAAACTGAAAGTGGGGGGAGGCTGTTTTGTTTAAACAGCAAAACGTGCATTTTTTCGAAAATATATCTCTGAAATGTTGGTTTCGGAGATGCATCTCCGAAATCATTTTTTTTAAGTAAAAAAAAAAGGTATTTTCGGAGATGCATCTTCGAAAACACTCTTTTGTTTTACTTCGGAGATGCACTTCCGAAATATAAGGACATTTTGGGAATTTCGCCACGGGTTTCCAAGAAGGTTGGGGGTCCATAAAAAAATTGTCTTTTTTGGTATCTTCATGGGCCAAACCCATCAAGCGGGTGTCATACCCCATGACCCAGTTAATATTTTTCTTTTCTACTTTGTTTTTATTTAGTTGTTTAACTTAGATACATAATTTAGATTTCATTTCTTTATTTAAAATATCTTAAAAATTTCAAAAGAAAAAAAAAACTTTCTTTTAGATGTTTAGGGTTTATTATCAAAATATACTAAAAATACCAAAAACATTTCTTCCGTAAATGTATGTTTAAGTTTTTTTTTCAAAATATTTCAAAAAGATCAAATAAGATTTTCTTTTCTTTTAGTAATTCATCTTTTAGAATTAATCTTGTAATTATATGATTTACTTATCATGTTGTGTATGCTTGTATGATTATGTGTTTGGCTTTTGTGCTTCATCCCTCGCCATTTTATTTGGACCATATTCTTTGTTAATCAAGATAAAATGAATATGCGATAAAATCAATCTCTTTTAAGATAAGTTTCAAATACTTGATCAACATCAAGTTTCTTTTCCATTACACTTCATATTCGAGCCCTTCTCACTTTCACACAAATTTCACCATAAATATTGGTCGACACTAAGTTCCTATTTTACAATTTCTTTTTCATAATAAAAAACACTTTTAATAACCAAATTGAGTTTGGTTATTATGGATAAAACAAAAAGGATTTGTACGTACTTGTGCAAGTTGTTCTTTAAGCATTTAGTCGATGGTCGTTAAGCTTTTGTTTGAATGCATGGATTCCATTAAAGACTACTCAAAACTCGATTTGCCTTACCTTTTACAAAAAACATTCTTAACAATTGAATTGAGTTCAGTTACTTATGGATGAATCAAGAAGGGTTTGTACGTACTTGTGCAAGTTGTTCTAAAACCTTTAGGCGATGGCTGTTAAGTGTAACATCCCGAATTTAATTAACTGACTAATTAAATTAAATAAGGATTTATTTACTTAATTTGGACGAAGTTTGATAATTGATTGGATTGTCGGTGTTATTGAGAAACATGTTCAGATTATTAAGTGAAGTTGGAATTTATTCGGTTAATCGAAGAATTAATAAAGTGGAGTATGTAGAGAAATAATATTATAAATAATATTATAAATAATATTATTATTGGATTTTATTTATTTGAGATAAAGTCGAATTTAATTGGATTAATCGGAAAATAATATTAAGGGTAATAATATTATTTGTTGTAGCATAATTATTTATTTGACTACTATATTTCATCAATTGGGCCTAATTAGTTAAGAAGTGGAATTATATGGGTTAAGCCCAATATGAATAATATAGTAAGGGTTGGAAGAGTAGAGGTATCATAATTTTGTTCATTTGCAAAAGAAGAGGAGAAAGGAGACTAAGAGAAGAAGAAAGGGGAAGAGAAACAAGGGACAAAAGTTAGGGTTTGAAGCACATTGAAGAGGTAAGGGGGAGAATCCTTATTATTATGGGTTAGCATGATTGGGTTAATGGGTAAATTAACATGATTTAGGGATTTTATTCTTCAATTTATAGGTTTTGATATGTTTAGATTGGAACCCCTAAATTTTCATAGTTTAAAAATTGTTAGGATGTAAAAACTATTGAATTTCATGTTCTTCCATTTAGATTTATTTATCCCCGTGAAGCTTCGACAATACCATCACCTGGTATTTTGAAATATGGGCTACATGTGGTTTCGTTTGCCAAATTGGTTATCGTAATTGCCTTCAATCGGATTTGATTTTTTTTCCAATTAAATATGTAGCTAAAATTCTATGGTATGAGTACTTTAAATTGGTTTATGGTTTTACTTGATTCTAAATGGGTCTGTGATATCAACATATACTGTTTTATAAAATTAACAATTTAGGCTAGAATGACATACAAGTATATTTCTCAAGTGGGTCATCATATTAAAGTTACAATTTTGTGAAATGTTTCCTTGATAGTGGTATCACAGTGCTGCCGCAGGTTGTGAGAACTGGAAATGCAATCATTTGTGTAGCATTCAAACTTGTCATAATTATCAATTTATTAGCTTATAACTAATAAGTGTAATTAAATATATATAATTTAATTTAATAACTAATATTGAGTGATCCTTGTGTTATTTTTTTTTAGTTTGAGATGTTTAGAGATAGAGTTGTTTTGAGTTACTAAGAGTCAGATTTTTACTTGTTTTGAGTTATTAAAAATCATATTTTTAATTGTTTTGTGTAACTCTGACATGTTTAGAGTTGTCAATTTAGGATGTCGGTGTTTACATTCTCGTTGGAACTTTACAAATTTATAACTTTCAAACCGTGAATTCGTTTTGAGTACCGTTTAAAGCGTTAGAAAGCTAGCGCGATATTCTTTTCAATAAAAATAGTTTTGTTGGCAGTAGGTGATATTAATTGATGATTAATAGTTGTATTAATTGCATTGAGCCGATTTGATTGGATTATATTCGGACTTGGATCTATTATTCGGTTTATCGATAAATTGCGGTATTTTGTAAAATGGACCGAATTTGTATTTTGGCTTGAATATTTATGTTAAGAATAATATGTTGCTATGCCGATGATGTTGTTTTGATAATGTTTATATTCATATATATGTGGTAAATGTGAATTGACATGAGATAGTATGGATACTAGTGTTAATTGGATTTTGTAAATCGTAATTGATTAATTGGCCTTTTATATGTGAATGATATGTATGTGTTGTGAATGTTGTGTACAATTGGGGGATAATTCATAGAGTTGAATTATTGTGATATGCGGAAAGTTAAGATGGTAGAGATGATCTTAATTGCATATGTTTGTTAACATTGTACATACATTCATATCATAGTGTGCCTTGAAACAAAGGTGGTTTGCTTTGAAACAAAAGCGAGGCTTAGATTCTAGAGTGAATCGGAAGCGGTAGACTATATGTTTACATTTTGGGTGGGCTTTGGTCTTGTCCGGATCGGAAGCGTGGCTTGGATTCTAGATATTGAATCGGAAAGCGGTGAAACTTTGGGTTCACAATTCGGTACCACATGCATAGCGTCACATATCTTGCATTGAGTCACATTAAAATTATGCGATAATTGAGTATGTGAAGTTGATGTCGTTGTGATATGTGTATGAGTTTGATAATTGAAACGAGTGAATTTTGAATATATATTTGATAAAATGTGTGAATATGTGATAACTATGATTGTGTACTTAATTGAGAATATAATAGTAGAATTGAAATATTATACTATTCAAGCTTGTTGTGTACTCGATAACATGTGAAATATGGGTTGATTACTATTATCTACATGGTTATACATAGTATGATTAATTACTTGAAGTGTTGATTTAACCATTGTATTCCGTTATACTTTCTTCATAATGGTTCGTATTCTCACCCTTCTGTTTTAATGTTGCCCTCGTTTGGCGACATGCAGGTTTGACGATTAGTAGCTTGCGTGTGACCTAGTCGGAGGTTCTTCTAAGTTTGCTTGGTAATTAAGTAGCGAGTCAATGCTCTGGTCATGTAACACTGGGTAGCTTAGACGTTGAACTCATGTTCTAATTGTTTATGTATTTTCTTATAACTTGTGAACCTGTTTAATTGGTTACTTGTTGTTGAGAGGCTTTAAGCCAAGTATTATGATTATGGTTATCTTATGAGTTGTTTATGGAGATATGATCATGGTATGGGACATGTATCATTTATATGAAACACATGAGTATTACTTTCCGCTGTTAATTCATATTCTGGATGAATTATGATTATATGTCAGGTGTTATTTGAAATGACCAGGTGTATTGTATTTTGTGGATAAATGTTGTCGGTTTTTAAAAGCTTTTTTTTTTAGTTTTTGAAAACGTCGATGTGACGCCCTTTTTAATTATATGCATGCTTATTCTCTGATTATATGCTTATTATTTATGGGGTAAAAAGGGGTGTTACATTAGTGGTATCAGAGCATGGTCGACCAGTTGGTCAAGGTTATTAATGTCTTTTATCCCGTTGTATTAGATTTGTGTATCTGACACGATCGATACTGTTTTGTCTGTTTGGTCGTTGGATGTCTTAGGACAATGGTTATAAGAAGGAATGGTGACGTTAATGTCGAGGCATTGATGAGGTGGACTGGTGCGATTGGACAAGCGCCGCAAGAGAATGTCGGTTATGGAGGAAAGGATGAGTTCTGTGCTTTTGGAGACTTTCGAATGTGCAACCTGCCGATCTTTGAAGGAGGGTATGGACCGGACAAAGCGCACGCATGGATGAGAGAAATTGAGAAGACCTTTCAAGTCGTGAGTTGTACTGATGTACAGAAGGTACAGTTTGGTACTCACATGCTGACAAAAGAAGCTGACGTTTGGTGGAGTAATACTGTGCGGAGATTTGAAATAGAAGGTATTGAAGTTACTTGGACTCTTTTCCGTGATGCATTTTTGGGAAACTATTTTCCAGAAGATGTGCGTGGAAAGAAAGAAGTGAGGTTTCTACATTTGAAATGAGGAGGAGAACAGTTCCGTGAGAAATCGTATGATGACATGAGGGAACAATCTGGTATTGGCAAGAAGCCAAGTGGGGGAGGAGCTTCTATTCCGATTAAGTGCTACAGGTGTGGCGAGACGGGTCACAAAACTGTTGATTGTGGAGTTGGTTCGAGTAGGATTTGCTACAGTTGTGGTGAGCAAGGACACAATTGTGCCATGTGCGATAAGCCAAAGAAGGATCAAGCGAAAGGAAAAGTGTTTGCGTTGTCTGGTACTGAGACTACTTCTAAGGATAAGTTAATCTGAGGTACGTGTTTTATTATTGATAATGGTGCAACGCATTATTTCGTTTTTTTTATTATGCTATAAGATTGGATCATGTTTTATCTGTTATGCATGGAAGTGTAGTTGTTGATACAACTACTGTGGCTTTGCTTCTATTTCTTTTACGTGTTTGAATTATTCGTTGAGCATCTTGGTAGATATTTTGGGATTGATTTAGTTTGTTTTCCGCTAGACCAATTTGATGAGAATTTTGGTATGAACTGTTTGGAGTTGAAGCAAGTAATTGTAACTTTAAGAGAGATTTTGGGTATTGGTGTTTTAAGTGATTGCGAGTGCGAGTTCTGAAGGAACACTATTATGGTTTAGTAACGATGGTTTATGTTTCATTATGATTGTCGATTGTCTATTGACAAATTGAGGACTTGATCACCCTTAATCTATTGTTGATAGAAGACGAGATCGTATTGGACGAGATAGACTTCTCTTACTAACTTGGTAGCGTGTAAAGCAATTAAGGAGAAGTTGAAGAGTAGATTTGAGGAATTGTTTGAGAAGAGGTTCATTGTCTGAGTGAATAGTCGTAGAGTTACCCCTGTTCGTCGAGTAAGAAGAAAGAAGGTTCTATGAGGTAATGTTTCTTGAGGATATTTGATTCAAAGAGCGACGATGATCATGTTTAACATTTAAGGATTGTGTTATCGGTACTGAAAGAGAAGAAGGTTATGTAAAGCTTTCTGAATGTGAGTTTTGGTTGGGAGAAGTGAATTTTCTTGGATATGGGATTTCGAGTTGAGGTGTGTTGATGCAGATATCGATAAGTAGTAGCTTACGCTTCAAGGTAACTTAAATTTCATAAGAGGAAGTATTTGATGTATGTATTGGAGTTATTTATCGTTGTGTTTGTTTTGGAATTTAAGAGGCATTGTTTGTGTGGATCAGGGTTTGATGTGTTGAGTGATCACAAGAGTTGAATATGAGGTAAACAAGACGAGTAGAATTTCGAAGGATTTTAATCTTTGGTTTGAATTACCATCCTGGAAAAGTGAAGGTTGTGGCCGATGCATTGAGTAGGAAATAATTTTATAAGTTATGTTGAGGATTCAAAATTAGAAATCGTTGGAACGATTTAGAGGGTTGAGTTTGGTTGTGAAGCGACGTCTTCGTGTGCTAAGTTGGTATGTGGAAGCCTACTTGAAATATTTTGACAAGATTTGAGAAGGTTAGAAAATTGGATTTTTCAATTGGTGGACAAGATGATATTGATTAATCAAGAAAAAAAATAGTAACTTTTGGATTGTCGAGAATGGTGTCATGAGATGTTGTGATCGAGTTTGTATTCCTGATGGTTAGAATTCGGACAAAGAGAATTTTGGATGAGGAACATCGTAATGATTTGAGTATTAATCATGGTGTTAATGATGTATCGAGATTTAAGGAAATGTGTAGCGGTAAAGTATGAAGAGGGGTTTACCGGAATTGCGTATTTGAGTTGGATTTGCCAGGAACCGTTTCATTTGGTGCAACAGTTATTTATTTTCGAGTGGAAGTGAGATAGTATCTCTATGGATTTTGTTTCGAGATTGCCGAGGCATCGAGTAATTGTGAAATGAGTTGGGTCAGTGTGGATAGTTAGCAAAATGTGCTCGTTTTATTCCGATAAAGATGGATTAGTCGATGAAGAGACTTGCTAAGTTGTGCATCGAAAGGATTGTGTATTTGCATGGTATCTTCTTTAAATATTGGAATGACATCTTTTGAAGCTTTGTGTAGTCGTAAGTGTAGAACCTTTTTGTATCGTTATGAATCGAGAGAGAGTGTGGATGTGGTTTTGGTGTTGAGATGGTTGTGTCGACGGAATTTTCGAGGACGAAAATCTTTTAAGTGGGGGAGAGTTGTAACATCCCGAATTTAATTAACTGACTAATTAAATTAAATAAGGATTTATTTACTTAATTTGGACGAAGTTTGATAATTGATTGGATTGTCGGTGTTATTGAGAAACATGTTCGGATTATTAAGTGAAGTTGGAATTTATTCGGTTAATCGAAGAATTAATAAAGTGGAGTATGTAGAGAAATAATATTATAAATAATATTATTATTGGATTTTATTTATTTGAGATAAAGTCGAATTTAATTGGATTAATCGGAAAATAATATTAAGGGTAATAATATTATTTGTTGGAGCATAATTATTTATTTGACTACTCTATTTCATCAATTGGGCCTAATTAGTTAAGAAGTGGAATTATATGGGTTAAGCTCAATATGAATAATATAGTAAGGGTTGGAAGAGTAGAGGTATCATAATTTTGTTCATTTGCAAAAGAAGAGGAGAAAGGAGACTAAGAGAAGAAGAAAGGGGAAGAGAAACAAGGGGCAAAAGTTAGGGTTTAAAGCACATTGAAGAGGTAAGGGGGAGAATCCTTATTATTATGGGTTAACATGATTGGGTTAATGGGTAAATTAACATGATTTAGGGATTTTATTCTTCAATTTATAGGTTTTGATATGTTTAGATTGGAACCCCTAAATTTTCATAGTTTAAAAATTGTTAGGATGTAAAAACTATTGAATTTCATGTTCTTCCATTTAGATTTATTTATCCCCGTGAAGCTTCGACAATACCATCACCTGGTATTTTGAAATATGGGCTACATGTGGTTTCGTTTGCCAAATTGGTTATCGTAATTGCCTTCAATCGGATTTGATTTTTTTTCCAATTAAATATGTAGCTAAAATTCTATGGTATGAGTACTTTAAATTGGTTTATGGTTTTACTTGATTCTAAATGGGTCTGTGATATCAACATATACTGTTTTATAAAATTAACAATTTAGGCTAGAATGACATACAAGTATATTTCTCAAGTGGGTCATCATATTAAAGTTACAATTTTGTGAAATGTTTCCTTGATAGTGGTATCACAGTGCTGCCGCAGGTTGTGAGAACTGGAAATGCAATCATTTGTGTAGCATTCAAACTTGTCATAATTATCAATTTATTAGCTTATAACTAATAAGTGTAATTAAATATATATAATTTAATTTAATAACTAATATTGAGTGACCCTTGTGTTATTTTTTTTAGTTTGAGATGTTTAGAGATAGAGTTGTTTTGAGTTACTAAGAGTCAGATTTTTACTTGTTTTGAGTTATTAAAAATCATATTTTTAATTGTTTTGGGTAACTCTGACATGTTTAGAGTTGTCAATTTAGGATGTCGGTGTTTACATTCTCGTTGGAACTTTACAAATTTATAACTTTCAAACCGTGAATTCGTTTTGAGTACCGTTTGAAGCGTTAGAAAGCTAGCGCGATATTCTTTTCAATAAAAATAGTTTTGTTGGCAGTAGGTGATATTAATTGATGATTAATAGTTGTATTAATTGCATTGAGCCGATTTGATTGGATTATATTCGGACTTGGATCTATTATTCGGTTTATCGATAAATTGCGGTATTTTGTGAAATGGACCGAATTTGTATTTTGGCTTGAATATTTATGTTAAGAATAATATGTTGCTATGCCGATGATGTTGTTTTGATAATGTTTATATTCATATATATGTGGTAAATGTGAATTGACATGAGATAGTATGGATACTAGTGTTAATTGGATTTTGTAAATCGTAATTGATTAATTGGCCTTTTATATGTGAATGATATGTATGTGTTGTGAATGTTGTGTACAATTGGGGGATAATTCATAGAGTTGAATTATTGTGATATGCGGAAAGTTAAGATGGTAGAGATGATCTTAATTGCATATGTTTGTTAACATTGTACATACATTCATATCATAGTGTGCCTTGAAACAAAGGTGGTTTGCTTTGAAACAAAAGCGAGGCTTAGATTCTAGAGTGAATCGGAAGCGGTAGACTATATGTTTACATTTTGGGTGGGCTTTGGTCTTGTCCGGATCGGAAGCGTGGCTTGGATTCTAGATATTGAATCGGAAAGCGGTGAAACTTTGGGTTCACAATTCGGTACCACATGCATAGCGTCACATATCTTGCATTGAGTCACATTAAAATTATGCGATAATTGAGTATGTGAAGTTGATGTCGTTGTGATATGTGTATGAGTTTGATAATTGAAACGAGTGAAGTTTGAATATATATTTGATAAAATGTGTGAATATGTGATAACTATGATTGTGTACTTAATTGAGAATATAATAGTAGAATTGAAATATTATACTATTCAAGCTTGTTGTGTACTCGATAACATGTGAAATATGGGTTGATTACTATTATCTACATGGTTATACATAGTATGATTAATTACTTGAAGTGTTGATTTAACCATTGTATTCCGTTATACTTTCTTCATAATGGTTCGTATTCTCACCCTTCTGTTTTAATGTTGCCCTCGTTTGGCGACATGCAGGTTTGACGATTAGTAGCTTGCGTGTGACCTAGTCGGAGGTTCTTCTAAGTTTGCTTGGTAATTAAGTAGCGAGTCAATGCTCTGGTCATGTAACACTGGGTAGCTTAGACGTTGAACTCATGTTCTAATTGTTTATGTATTTTCTTATAACTTGTGAACCTGTTTAATTGGTTACTTGTTGTTGAGAGGCTTTAAGCCAAGTATTATGATTATGGTTATCTTATGAGTTGTTTATGGAGATATGAACATGGTATGGGACATGTATCATTTATATGAAACACATGAGTATTACTTTCCGCTGTTAATTCATATTCTGGATGAATTATGATTATATGTCAGGTGTTATTTGAAATGACCAGGTGTATTGTATTTTGTGGATAAATGTTGTCGGTTTTTAAAAGCTTTTTTTTTTAGTTTTTGAAAACGTCGATGTGACGCCCTTTTTAATTATATGCATGCTTATTCTCTGATTATATGCTTATTATTTATGGGGTAAAAAGGGGTGTTACATTAAGCCTTTGTTTGAATGCTTAGATTCCATTAAAAAAACTCTTTAAAACTCGATTTGTCTCATCTTCTACAAAAACTCTAAAAAAAACAACTTCAAACTTATTCAAATCCTTTTGTCACCTTGACTTGTCATTTCAAAACCTTTTTTTATAAATGAGACACTTAGTCAATTTCAAATGCAAACATACTTCCACATGTGAAGATCAAATGTTTTTCACTCGAATGCGATGATGGTCAAAATCTTGATTCAGTTATCCATTCTTGTAGTGATGTAACAATCTCTTATCCATGTGCGTGTAGTATTGTTTTCGTTTGAATGCAATATCGAGTACCTCTCGCTAAATTCAACCAACAAACTTGTAGTTTTTACCCTGAACTACGATTCTCTGACTTTCCCATTGCACAAGGGAATACGTAGGCACAAGATGCACTGTCTTGGCGAGTACAATAATAAAAAACAAATTCCGATGAATGTGAGGGGTGCTAATACCTTCTCCTTGCATAACCGACTCCCGAACCCTAATTTGGTTACAACTACCATCTAATCTATTTTTCTTTCCTTGTGGGTTTTATCGATATTTTCCCTTTCCTTTTGGAATAAATAAAATTTGGTGGCGACTTTGTTCGTATTTGAGCGTGCGATACGCTAAAGTATTTTTGGGCGGCCGCGACACACAACTCTGCACTTTTTGGTTTCAGAACAAAACAGTGGCGTCGTTTGTGGGAATCAAATCTTGATTCCCGCATGTCCTGCAATTCTCCATCTCCGAGTTCAATATTTTAGCATGACACTCTCTTCGACTTCGAAATAGAGGACTCAAAAAATCGAAGAAAATTCAATTGCACCCGATTAAATCAAATTTAACATCGGCCAAGATATACCGATTCTCAAGACCTCCATTTTTTTCGACTCCTTTAAGCTTTGTTAATCCATAGAAATAGCTGGATCAAGAACCACAAATTCTAAGCCACTCAAGCAGCTATTGATGTGGCACCATCATACCAGTCGAGCAAACACAATTCCTCTTATTGAAAATACAAACCTCGATACCAACGCTCTTCAATAACAATATTTGATTCTCCCTCCACCGCGAGCGAGAACAATCCAAACGTCACCGCTTCGGATCCCATCTCCAATTCTTATGGAACGACCTGAGATCTCACGGGGATTTGGAATTCTTCAGGTGAACCTTGGATCTCAAGGAGCGAACAATTTGATCAAAAATATTTACAACATCGTTCAACAACAAAACTCCAAGGCAGTGGAAGAAAAGTTCTTTGTTTGGAAGAAAGCCTTCAACATATTCATCCTCGGGCGAATACGGTGCAAGAAGTTGACTTAAGAAGAAATCATTTTGAACGGCCGAAGCCGTATACAACAAAAGAAGAAAGGAAAATCCAAAAATCAAAAGAGCATTCTAAAGGCGGGAAGCGTAATTACCCTTCATGAAGTCCAGGTGGAGACCGAGGAAGTTACGCTTCTTCCTCGGATCGTAATGAACATCAACTGAGCCATGAACAACCTAAATATCCTTTGTGGGAATACAATAGGAAAGGAGATCCTGACGAACATGTGCAACTTGTCAACGACTAGCTCAAATACTACAGCACCAACAATGCTTCCAAATGAAAAATATTGGCGTTGACATAGTCGTAACGACTAGACTGTGGTTTAACAGTCTCCCTGACAGTTGCATCGAATCATGGACAGATTTTTGCAATCAACTTACTTCACATTTCACTTCCCGAAAAAGGAAGCATGTCACTATAGTCACCCTTAGAGGCATCATACAAGGGGGAAAAGAGAGCCTGAGATCGTACATCAACTGATTCACTCAAGTCGCAGTAGAAGTAGAAAGAATTGTGGAATCCCTCATATGTTGGGTCTTCAAGAATGACCTCTTCCATGATCATCCTTTCTGCACCAAGTTGGGGAAGAAAAAGGTGAGAGCAACTCAAGAGATGTTAAACCTTCCACAACCGTACATTACATTGGAGGAGAAGTTAAACAGTCACTTCTATAATCCAACCTCAGTTGTCGATGTTAACTCCGAATGCCCATTAGGTAAGGATTATCGTAAGCAGAGATAGGATGCGTTTAAAATAATATACAGCCGGTACGAAAAGTATACACCTTTGAACACTTCCCGGGGGAGAATCTACCGAGAATGCTCTAATACCGAGTTTAGAAAATAGGAATTTTCCACTAATATCGTATGTGAATCCACCCAAACAGATAAATCAAAGTACTGCCATTTTTATAGGGGACATGGAGATGAACTCCTTATATAGCCATAAAAGTACAACTCCAAAAGTCCATCATGAATTTCAGTTGAAATTTTAAAAAGTACATGAGATCAATATTCAATAATGATGATTTCTAATCTTGATACTGACCACTTTGAATAAATTTGAATCTTTTGATTATTCTTGTTGTATTTTATTCATATCACATCCTCTAAAAACACACATGAGGCATTTAAGGAACTTGAGGAGCTTGAGGGATTTGAGGAACTTGAGGGAATCCTTGAATAGGATTTAAACTTGTGTTGTTACTCTACTTGAAATTAAGATGATCCTTCCAACCGGGGTCGTAAGTGTAAGAATAAGGGTTATCTCTTGGAAATTTGTTTGCATATCATGCTTCTTCTGTGACTCATTCTAGTATGCACTTCCCATTAGTATGCGCCTTCCTACAAAAATCACATTTGCATATCATGCTTCTTTTGTGACTCTACTTTTGATGATTTGTCAATTTGTGTGTATGTGCATTATTTGATTTATCAGGTGTTTGTAATTTGTTTTAATTCATTTGTATTTGTTTGTCTAAGATATGTTTAGTATTGTACGTTTAAGACCCTCCTCAATTAATAAATTAGTAGCTAAATTCATGATGATGATCCATTTTTTAGCTTACAATTTGATTCAAGTCATTGTATTAAGTATAACTTAAATCACATGTTAGAATACTTAAATCAAGGTTGTGGTGAAGCTTGATTTGAATCATACATAATATGGTTCGAATCATATATTTCCTTGAAAGTTAAAATTTGACACTCCGTCATTTGATTCGAATCATGAGCGTGAGTGGTTCGAATCACAACACTCTTTGACTCGGATCATGAAAAGTGTGTGGTTCAAGTCATGGTGTTGTTGAAATGTGACTTGACAAAAAAAATCTTATTGTCTCTTGTCTTCCATTTCTTGCCTACCTTCTAGCAACTTATTATTTCTCTTTAATTTTGTCTATCAATAACATATAGAGGGTGTGTGACCATATCACGTCTTTTTTGTTACATAAGTTAAGTGTGATTGATGTAGAGAAAAAAAGAGAAGATTTAATCAATCATGAATTGAATTGATCAATCTTAGAATATTTGCCAAGAACCAAAAAAACCCATTTTTACCAAGAACCTTGAGAGAATCCAAGTTTGTGTTCTTCATTCACCAACACCTATATCCTTGTTGATACCTTATGATTAACCTCCTAGAATGTGGATCATGATAGAATTAGCTAAGTGTGTGAAGTTCTTAAGATATTATTCATCATCCTCAACCTTTTATAAAGAAACCATTGTTACGGATATTCAACTCTAAAGATTGAGTGTGAGATGTAGATTAAAGGTACATTAGGGAATCTAATATTATTTGTGAAGTTTTTGTTGCATGTATGAAGAATCGTTTCTTGGCCATGGATGATGGATGTATCTTATCCATTAAAAAAAGTTTTTCTATACTCCATTTAAAACTTTGATGAACTAAAGTAAAAGTTATCGTAAAAAAAAGTTGGGAGTTGTCCAATCATCATTATCTATTGGAAATATCTCAGACAAATCTTTGTCAGATTCGAGTAAAGGGGTTGAAGATTTGAGTAGGTTATTATGGATATCAAAATTATTGGATCAAGATCATTAAGGATCTTGAGTGTTTGTAATTGAGTATCTGCATCAACAAAAGGAATTATCATTTAAGATTTGTGTTGGCTAATGCAATTTGGCTATTAATGTTCATATTGATGATAGTTCATTGTACTTAAATTCTTGTATATTAACTATTGAAATTGTGGAAGATGTGATTATTTTCCCAATGGTTTTAAATCATTAAATAGTGGAGTAAGCATAGCAAGGACGAAAGCTAAACCTTTATATATATATATATATATATATATATATATATATATGTGTGTGCGTGTGTGTGTGCGCGCGCGCAGGCGCGCCCGCGTGTGTACTTATTTTCTCTCCCTATCTCTCTTTAAGGTTTTGCACTTTTTATGTAAATGTTACATTCTTACATCGTTTGTATGTCATCTAGATTAGATCTTGCTTATAGTAATTTATTGTGTAAGCATATGTCTTTGTTGCATCAAACTTATTGAATCATCTTTGATTCAATTATGATCAAAGTATTTCTATGTTAAGGTTTTAAATTTTTTTGGGTAAGCAACTTTGTCTATCTTGTTTGGTTATGCCTTTGAAAGAATAATTTCTCTAGTGATATTTTGGTTGGAAATCCTCTTGATGTGTTTCTAAGTTTCCATATTA
The DNA here is from genome assembly GCF_029867415.1 of Vicia villosa. Lineage (NCBI taxonomy): Eukaryota > Viridiplantae > Streptophyta > Magnoliopsida > Fabales > Fabaceae > Vicia > Vicia villosa. Next base: position 55,437,900 of record NC_081182.1, on the reverse strand, counting down.
TTTTGTTTTTGCTTTCGCCCATAAATCTTTGATTTTGTTTCAAAAAGTTTTGAGATTGATTTTTAAAGGGGGCCGGTCAATTCAATCCCCCTTTTAGAGTGTTTCTTATCCATATTCTTGCCCAACAGATTTGTTGGAGTAGTAAATGAATTTATTCTATCTCTAATTCTTGGCAAAGAAAAGGAATATTTCAATTCAGACACACCTTGTAAATCAGATGAAAACTGCGACCTCCGAGACAATTTGTTTACTTCTGAGTATTTAAATGATATAAAGGGATATGGTATTCCAAATCATCATTTAGTGAAGGTTGGTGTACCAATAAGGCTTTTAAAAAATCTTGATCAAGCAAATGAATTATGTAATGGAACAAGACTGCAAGTTGATGTTTTGGGAACAAATGTCATAACAACAATTGTTGTTGTCGAAAAAAATGTTAGAGACAAATTCTTATTCCCAGAATGAATTTAGTATCTTTATATTCTAGATTTTCTTTTAAGTTTAAACGGAGACAGGTCCCTTTGTCTATATGTTTTGCTATGACAATTTACAAAAATTAAGGACAGTCTTTATCCAAGGTAGGATTATACCTTCCACAACAAGTTTTTACACATTTTCAACTCTATGTTGCCGGATCAAGAGTTAACTCTAAACAAAGGTTAAAACTTCAATTTTAAATGATGAAAGAAACATTTCAACATCCATAGTAAATGTTGTAAATAAAGAGGTCATCATACGAAGTCGTCACCTAATTAATCTTCATAAACAATCTCCACAAACGAAATCGTCACCTAATCAATCTTCATGAACAATCTTCACAAACAAATTCGTCACCTAATCAATCTTCAAAAACAAACTTCACAAACGAAATTGTCACCTAATTAATCTTCATAAACAATTTTCACAAACGAAATTGTCACCTAATCAATCTTCATAAACAATTTTCAAAAACGAAATCGTCACCTAATCAATCTTCATAAACGATCTTCACAAACAAATTTGTCACCTAATCAGTCTTCAAAAACAAACTTCACAAACGAAATTGTCACCTAATTAATCTTCATAAACAATTTTCACAAACGAAATTGTCACCTAATCAATCTTCATAAACAATTTTCAAAAACGAAATCGTCACCTAATCAATCTTCATAAACAATCTTCGCAAATAAATTCGTCACCTAATCAATCTTCAAAAACAATCTTCACAAACGAAATCGTCACCTAACCAATCTTCATAAACAATCTTCACAAACGAAATCGTTGCCTAATTAATCTTCATAAACAATTTTCACAAACGAAACCGTCACTTAATCAATCTTCATAAACAATCTTGACAAACGAAATCATCATACTCAACTAAAAAGAATACATCTCACACTAATTAATCACTTAATTCTTTGTCTGTGTGTCGCAACTTCCAAGTCTAAATGAATTAGGTTTGATATAATGATATATGAAAAAAAAAGTTAATAATACAATTATAAAAAAATAAAATAAAATGGTACATTGTGCAACACCACTCTACCTTTCAAGTTTGAACCATATACTTAGCATATTCTATTTTATTTTATGTTAAATAATAAAGCTACATCTTATCCGGACTCATAAACATTATAAAATAAATAATTATTTTCAAATTCGAGTAAATTTAAATTAAAAAAATAATTTTGCTAACCATACTTTTATTAAAGAAAATATTTGTGCTTGCACACTTGTAAGCAGTAATAAACCATAATAATTTCAAGTTTGTTGGCAAAGTGACAAATCACCATCCACAACACCTCATAATAAATCCTAAACATAAATAATAATAAAATTGAAAGAAAATAAAAGAGGATAAAACCTAAAATTATTCATTCTATTCTTCTATCTCATTCATTCACTCTCAAAAACAAAACAAAAACTCATTTTTTTTCTCCTTCAATCTCTCAACCTCCTCCTCATCATATTCCAAACACCACACCACACCCAGTCCAACGTTAATCGATCAAAACCCACCTCTGTCCTTGTTTCTTTGACCCAAAAAACTTCACAAAATTCTCATCCGATTCTCTTCAACCGATGCAGATTGAGTTTCACAATTCCTTCCTGTTGCTTATATGTAATCACTCTTTCCATCGTTTTCTATAATCCGATCTGTACCGATCGTAATGCCACTCATCGACAACTTTTTCGTCATATGATTCTGTTCTGTTTTTGGAGAATTCTCTGTTTGTGTTTTTTTTTTCCTTCTTTTTTGGTACTTTTTGGTTGCGTATTCCGCAAGTGTGTACTTGTTGAATTGGATTACCCTAATATTTCTCTGATCTGAAAAAGTCACACAAAAAAAATACTGTTTTCAATTTCAACCTACCCTTGTTGTGGTTGCAATCACAATCCCCTGTTTCTTGGTGATCATCCATGGAGAACGGTTTTTCTGGTTTGATTTTTCGTTCTGATTTTGATTTTGATTGTGTTGATCTCACTTTGATGAATCACGATGACTTCACGTGATTAAAATTTTTAACTTTGATCACAAAAATTGAAAAAATTCCTTTCTTTTTTTGGGAATATCCCTCACCTTAGGAGAATGAATGAATACTATACTTCTCTTCAAAGTTTTCGTCCTTTGATTCACCTTCAAATACCCTTTACTTTTTTCAGTTTTTTCATGGTTTTTATTCATCTGGGTCATCGTCTAGTATCTAAACAAATGTTTTATGAAAGGATCGGTGTTGATTTTGTTTCTTAATTTGGTATTTATGAAGTGTTTTTTTTTTTGTTTTGATCATCCTGTTTTATGGGAGGTTCATGATTTCTGTTGTCGAAAATCTTAATGCATGTAGTTCATTCATGATTAATAATGTTATAATCAACTTAGAAATTTGATCATTTTTTTTTTCCTTTTTGTGTCACATAATAATGAGTTTATGTTAAGTATGTTTTTCTTTGTAGGTTTGAGACGTGAGATTTGCTAGTCAATTATTTTTTTGAGGTACATACTCTTTGCAAGTTAGTAGTAAAATGATATGAAAATTGAGAAGTCTCGCATGCTATAATTAGTGAAACATAGAAATAGGAATCGATTAATTGAATGTGGTAATGATAAATTTGCGCATATTTTGGTAACTTAGATATTTTCTTCTGCAAAGTTTGGGGCACTGCGTAAAGTTTTTGCAGTGCCCAATGGATGCCACAACGAGCGGAACCCCTACTATTCAATACCATAACATCACTGACCAGACAATTACTGCCATTGTTGTTGCCACACCACTTCCGACATTTCAAAGGCAACAACGACATTGCTTAGGAAACTCTACTCCCGGAGAGTTTCCTTTGTCTGCTAATCCTTCTATTGTCCTCCATGTCCTTACTGCGTGTAATTTGGATCCTCAAGACCTTGCTAAACTAGAGGCAAGTGCTATACTTATCTGCATTTTACCTGTGAAGTTGTTGTTCTTGATTTGAATGTGACTAATGCTTCTGGCTTTGTTTTTTTATGTGTATGTTGCAGGCAACATGTTCCTTCTTCAGGCAGCCAGCAAACTTTGCTCCGGATTTAGCGCTGTCGTTATCCGAGCTTGCTGCATTTGACATGTGTCAGAAGAGAGCCATCTTTAAGCCAATGACAACAGAAGAAAGGCAAGATTTGAAGCAAAGATGTGGAGGCTCTTGGAAGTTGGTTCTGAGGTATTTATTGGCTGGAGAAGCATGTTGCAGGAGGGAGAAATCACAGGCAATAGCAGGTCCTGGTCACAGCATTGCTGTGACATCTAAAGGGGATGTTTATTCATTTGGATCCAACAGTTCGGGACAACTCGGGCACGGCACCACCGATGAAGAATGGCGACCACGGCCAATAAGGTTGTAAAACATGTAGACTTAAGGTTAACTTGAAGTGAACTAGTAGTTGATTAAAAGTTAATGGAACTTCATTATGTTTCAGAACTTTGCAAGGCATTCGAATTATACAAGCTGCTGCCGGTGCTGGAAGGACAATGTTGATCACTGATTCTGGACAAGTCTATGCATTCGGAAAAGATTCTTTCGGAGAAGCTGAATATGGAGGTCAAGGATCTAAAACTGTCACAACTCCACAATTGGTGGAGTCTTTGAAAAACATATTTGTTGTCCAAGCTGCAATCGGTAACTTTTTCACAGCTGTATTGTCAAGAGAAGGCAGGGTTTATACATTTTCTTGGGGTAATGACGGAAAACTCGGCCACCACACTGATCCAAATGATATGGAACCTCATCCTTTATTAGGAGCTTTGGAAAACATACCAGTAGTGCAAATTGCTGCTGGATATTGCTACCTTCTTTGTTTGGCTTGTCAACCTAGTGGAATGTGAGTTCCAATCACATACCTTAATCTAATTCTTTTTCTTGTGTTAACTAGTTTATACATGTAACTTCATTCTTGTTATATTGCTTATTTGAATGCTTTGCATGTTGTGATTCTTTGAAAACATACAGGTCAGTGTACTCAGTTGGGTGTGGCTTGGGAGGCAAGCTAGGACACGGAACAAGAACTGATGAGAAGTTCCCTCGTTTGATCGAACAGTTCCAGACGCTAAACATTCAACCCATGGTGGTTGCAGCCGGCGCATGGCACGCTGCAGTGGTTGGACAGGATGGTCGTGTCTGCACATGGGGATGGGGCCGATACGGTTGTTTGGGACATGGGAATGAAGAATGTGAAGCAGCACCTAAGGTAGTAGATGCATTGGCCAATGTCAAAGCCGTTCATGTTGCAACAGGCGATTACACAACCTTTGTGGTGTCTGAAGATGGTGATGTTTATTCATTCGGTTGTGGAGAATCTGCTAGTCTTGGTCATAATGCAGTAAACGATGCACAGGTTCACTTTGTTTTTTCATTTATTTCACTAACACGATTGAAGGGCACATTGTTAAAGATATAATGGTGACATTTTTTTGTTGATGTTATGATTACAGGGAAACAGGCATGCAAATGTGTTGAATCCCGAGCTTGTGACATCACTGAAGCAGATCAACGAAAGGGTGGTACAGATTAGTCTGACAAATTCCATATACTGGAACGCTCATACCTTTGCTCTAACCGAATCAGGGAAGCTTTATGGATTTGGGGCTGGAGACAAAGGACAGTTAGGAATTGAACTTGTTGCGAACCAGACAGAAAGGGTAAATCCGGAACGGGTTGACATTGATCTCGGCTAACTATTTGTGCTGCCTCTAATCACCAATTCTTTAAACCGTTTTATATCGTCTAATTAATGATCATGCATAGCATTTAGTGTTTAATTAAGTTTCCTTGTCTATTTTGTAAATATAATCAAAAGAATGCAGTGTGATGAAGGTCCAAGGTAGGTAAAACAGCTAACAAGGGCTTCAGTTACTACTGTCTTTATTTATGGTCTTTCATATCATATCTTAGGCTTCAACTGTTTGTTGATAGTTTATTTATACTTTGTTGAAGGTTCAATTTATTTACAGTTTAGTTTGTGTTGAATTTGTTTTCATAGCATCATTTGCTTTGAAATTGTTGGTCAAATTTATCATTCATTTATTTATCATCATGAACATCTCATTGTTTGGATTATTCTCCTTGTACTTGAAAGAATTCACCTTCTAGGATTGTAGTGGAATATCTGGAAATAGAATGTGGGGTGATTGAGATTCCATCACCTAGTGATTAGAGAGATTCTCACATAAATTTAAATTACTTAGTCAATTATGTTGTTCAATCAATGACTCTCTAGTTCGATCATTGGAATTTTGTGATAGCATGCTGGATAAACCCAAGAGAAATAGGAAGAATTCAATTTTATTAAAGGAATTTATTCTTTAATTAATATTATTTTTGCACTAGTTTCTTAGTCTTCTTTAAGAGGTTTTGTGCCCATTAATCATGGGGGTTTCTTATCCCATCCTATGAGGTGGAAAAAAATTCTATGGAAATTTGAAAATGCTATTTAGTTTGTGGAGATGTATTTTCGGATGTATTTTTTGCATAACTCAATGGCGTACAAAATCAGTGCTACCCTATTGCAAAATCAATGCCACCCTATTGTAGAATAATTTTTATTTTTGGAGATGTATTTCCGGTAAAATCAATTCAACATATTGTTGATTGAGCATTCTAGTGAGGTTTTTGGAAATGTATTTTCGGAGTTTTGAAGCAGAAATTTGAAAAATTGACACTTTTGTATGTCAGGCTATTCTGGAGATGCATTTTCAAAAATATCAAAGTGCTTTTGATAAAATAGCCACCGAAATGATTAGAGTCCATACTATTTTTTTAAAAAACCATTTTCAAAAATCTTTCCATTCTCAATTAAGATTTTTACTCTTATATTTCATTTTTGTGTTTCCTCATATTAAAAGGAGCAAAAGAATTTGGAATTCAAGGTAAAGTTTATTTACTTCTAGCCTAATTGTTCATATTAATCTTATCTTGGAGCTGGAAAAAGTTACGTTTAATCTGTAAATATATTTTCAAATTCAGTATGAATTTATCTTGAAATGCATTTTCGGATCCTGAATGTCTTCATTTTGTAGTGGTCTGCTTTCAATATTAGTATTTTATATTATTATATATGCGGCACCGCGATGTTTTTCCGAAATTTATTGTCTCCAGATGCTAAACATGTTGTGAATGAGGTAGATGTTGGCAATCAATCTAAAAATGAACAAGAGTTTGAATTTTGTGATCACATACTTCAATGAATTTGTACGGAGGCATCCAACCAGGGGTTGGTACTGTAATCAGAAGGTCCGAAAATGGTTTGAATAGAAGAGTTGCATTATGACATTGACATGCGAAAGAGGTGAGAAATATAGACCTTCTCTCTGGAATTTTAAACGTGATGACAACACCGGTTCAAGAAAATGCGAGGGTCCTTTTAAGTCACGCGATTATCTGTTGGCAAATAACAAATGAAGATTTAATGTGATATGTGGTTTACATAACCATGATTTGTGTGAAAAGAGTTGATCATTCAATTGCAAGTTGCCTCATGCTAGAACAGAAGAAATGCGTTTCAGACATGACATTGAATTTGGTGTAACTGAAAAACATAATTGCAACTCTGAAATGTAAGACTCGAAAATATCGCAAATATCAAGCAACTGTACAATATCCAGTACCAAAATAACAAGGCGCTGAGGAGAGATAGAACTGAAATGCAACACATATTGAAACTTTTAGATGATAACAATTATGTATCTAGGTACCGAACGTGCGAGGATAAAGTAACCATTAGAGATATACTTTAGACTCGTCCTCATTCCATCAAGTTGTTCAACATGTTTCCTATTGTGCTCATCATTGATTCAACGAATAAGACCACCGAGTACAGACTTCCATTACTAGAAATTGTTGGTGTTACCTCTACTAAGAAGACATATTATGTCATGTTTGCATTTCTAGAGAGAAAAAAAGAAGAAAATGCTACTTGGGCTTTAGAGGAGTGTCGGGCAATGCTGAAAAAACAAAAAGACATGTCAAAAGTAATTGTTACTGACCGCGATAATTCTTTGATGAATTTGGTTGCAAAATTATTTCCTACTACTTATGCATTACTTTCTAGATATCACTTAGCAAAGAATGTGAGAAGTCAAGTTAAGCTCGCGGTGGACGAAAAATATAAAGGGCAAAGATGGAAAAATTGAATAGAAGTAACAGAGAGAGGAGGTATAATTTGAACAATATAATCCCTTCGGATCAGGTTTAAAAATATTAGTAGAAGTTATAGTAGGTAATGAAATAGAGGTAGAGAGAAGAGCAAGGATTGTCGGTTGCTCGAGTATTATACATGTGAGCCTACCCAAAATGTGGGTTGCTCGAGTATCATATATGTGAGCCTGCCCAAAATGTAGGTTATGTACTTGAATTTGGAAAACCCAAAATTTGGGTTGTGTACTTGAATTGAGAAAGAAAATAACTTTTAGGTGAGTGAAAATATTGTCTATTGCTCAAATATCATATAGGCGAGTCTACCCAAATTGTGGGGTATGTACTTGAATTGAGAAAGAACACAACTTTTATGTGAGTAGGCAACCTTAATCCATAAGAAATGGAAAAGAGTGTACAAAATCCTTCATCTTGAACTATTTGGCGAATTTGAGTCATGATTACTGAACGAGACCCACATGATGTATTCCTAATAGATCATTTTGCTCGTATGCTCGAGGAACTTGTTTAAAATATTATTGAGAGTCTTTTTTAACTCATATACTTCCACTATATTTTGAGATACACCATGGAGAAATACCATAACGGTGTCAGACCAAAATTTGTGTCTTCTTGAAGATTTCCATTCAGAACAAAAGTAACAGAGAGAGAATGTAGAATTTTAATAGCCAATTCCCTCTGACCGAGTTTGAGAACCATTAGCAGAAGTTATAGTATATAAGAAGTAAAAGGTAGAGAGAGAAGAGAAAAGATTGTTTGTTGATCGAGTATAATATAGGTGAGCATGTCCAAAATGTAGGTTGCTCAAGTATCATATATTTGAGCCTGCTCAAAAGGTAGGTTATTAACTTAAATTGGAAAAGCCCAAAATGTGGTTGTGTCCTTGAATTGAGAAAGAAGATAAATTTTAGGTGAGTGAAAGGATTTTTATTGCTCAAATATCATATATGTGAGTCTGCCCAAATTATGGGTTATTTGCTTTATCCACTTGGACACATAATCTACAATCATAAGTATGTAAATATTTCTAAAGTATTGGGGAAATGGTCTCATGAATTCAATGTCCCACACATCAAACAATTAAATTTCCAAAATATTAAGGAGTGACATTTCTTGTCTCATGAAAATATTCCATATCCTTTGGCATCTATCACAAGTTTAAACCAATTTATTCGCATCTTTGAATAAGGAGAGCCACAAGTTACCTGATTGTAGAACCTTAACATCAGTTTTGGTTCCTCCAAAATGCCATCCATAGGGTGCATTGTGGCATGCTGATAAGATTTGGAAGGCCTCTCGATAGTCCATACATCTTCTTAATATTTGATTAAAACACTTCTTGTACATGACTGACTAGTAATTCTTTGAGTCATGAAAGAATCTTTTTCTTTGCTAAAAGTTGAATTATGAAGGGATATATTCACGTACCAAATAGTTCATAATATTTGCATACTACAGTGTCACAACAGAAGTCATCAGAAGCAATTGTTCATCAAGAAATTCTTCTATAATTCCTTCTTTGTCTCGCCTATGGACTTCATCAAGAAGTCTTGACTAATGGTCAACCACTAGGTTCTCCACTCCATTTTTATCTCTGGTTTTTAGATCAAATTCTTGCAGTAGAAGTACCCATCTTATCAATTTGTGCTTCGCATCCTTCTTATTATCTATTAATTTGGCCCATGAAATCAACATATTCCCTCGTCTTTATACCAACACTTGGTATAATACAAAACGCATGCAACAGACAAAGTTTCACGTGACATACCTGTTGTGTAGAAAGACAAGTCGCACGTTCATTTCAGCGTTAGGAAGTTTTTGCATGTTTTTGTCTTGTATTGTTCGTTCTTATCCATTCAGCTTTCCAGCTCAGCTAGTGCTTTCATCCTCTTGCCCATGTTTTCCCTAATGTTGAGATCATTCACTCTTTTCAGTGTCTTATGGCTTTAAGGTCTGCTAGTAAGTGAGGTTACATCGAAACAACATTCTTGGCGTGACATAACTTGTCACCAAAATACTTCTGCATAAGCAACAAACACATATAACTCACAAGAGATAACACCTAGCATGATCCATACTAACTAAGCTAAAAACAAAAAAAAGTTAATCCATCCTATTTATACTATCAAAAAAAGAAAAAAAAATCAAGTAATAAGGACCTAAATATCTCAAAATTAACGAGTTATCAAAATATGTAATTTAATTTCTCAATTTGTAGTTATTTCTAAGATCACTATGAGCTTAAACACTTTGTGTTAAAACACTTGTGTGGTTCTATGTGTTGTGCAGGTAACCATGTGATTTTGATGATGACAACTATAAGTATGTTGACGACATTTGTCAAGTATGTTGATAACAACTATGAAGGGTATTGATAACACATGTGAAGTAGTTTTTATCATGACGTTTTTTTTCTTCTAATTGTTCCTGATGATAGCATCAAATCAAAGAAGAAATATCATCACTCAAAGATATGAAGTTCAGGTACATGGTTATATCAAGAAAAGGAGCTTGGATACTTGAAGTTATGATCTTGAAGCATGAAGAATTGAAAGTGTGAAAGTATGAAAACTCGTCTGCTTTGGCGCTTAGGTTTTTTCCAAGTCTTGATCAATTAATTATAAAAGGAAGATGACTAAGTCTTGAATTGCTAAGGCAATTACACACACACGCAAATTTGAAACCTTTTCTCTTTTGAAAAATCTTCAAAAAAAAATCAATTTGAGGAAGTACTTACTAGATTAAAAATTTGCTTAATTAGTTAGGAAGGTAAAATACACCTGGTTAAGCAATTAAGAGGATATAACAATCAGTCAATATGTAACTCCTCTTAATCAATTAAGGAGGCTGATAATCGATTAAGTGGCATAGAATTTCAAACTTTTCTATTTTATCTTGGCTAATCGATTAATACATAAATTTAATCAATTAACTTATTAAAATAGATTTGTTTCTTGAAAACTGTATTAAAATAGAAGTATTTGTTTTCTATTAATTAGATTAGATATGATTGAGGCTTTGTTATCTCAAAATTAATCCTATTTGAAAAACCCAATAATCATCATAATCAAATCCAATTATCTTCATGATTCATTATCCTAAGTTATCATCAGAATTAATTTGAAGAACTCAAACTCAATTGAAGAACTCAAACTAATTCAAAAAAGACATATTTAATTGAAGAACTTAAATTCAATTGAAGAACACATACACAGCTGTAGAATACAAACTCAGTTGAAGAACTCAAACCCATTTGAAAAACACATACTCAGTTGAAAGAATACAAACTCAGTTGAAGGTTGATGAACATGATGAATAATTATAATATTTTTTATTTGAGATTTTTATATTAAATAAAATTTAATTAATAATAATAATTTGCTAACATTGAATAAAAATGACAATGACGTTATTCTTGTACATATAAAATAAAAATGAATAATTACTATTCTTAGCTTTTTGTTTTATTCTAAGTATAAAATGAATGAATTTTATTACAATAAGAGAACTCAAACCCAGTTGAATAATTTGAGGGCTTTCTAAATGGACTAAAACCTCACTCATCTGGAAGAATTAACTTGCCACCCCCTCCCCTCACTTATACTTTGCACCCTCACATTATTTCATAATTTCAAAAGTGCTTTTGTTCAAATTTGAAGACAAATATGTAATTGACAAAATATTATATAATAAAAGGTACGGTGCTAAGTAGTTTGAGTCACAAAATATATAAATAATACAACTGTAAAATCAAATTATTAAATAGGTCTACCACTGGCTATGTGTGCTTCCCACGTTAATTCGGTAAAAACTTCAGCATATAGATTTACCAAACCCATGAGGTTATTCATAATCAAAGCAATCATCTACAGGCGTTGCTGGTCATCGGCATCAGGTTGAGGTGGGGGTGGCGGCACGTCATTGGCAGGTACCCGAGCATCAGAAGGCACAACATCATCTGTATGCTCTACAGTCGGCTGATGCGAGGGTGTGATATTGTGAGATACCACTATAGGTAATCATCCTCACACTGCAAGTCATTATGAACCCTTACTATGCTATCTATAATGGCACGGGCAGAGCTAATGATGTTACTTTGAAACCATGTGTCAATTTCAGAAGCTAGAATATATCGGGAACTGGTCGTGGGATGCTCTGGACATAACCATAATTTCGCAGACACCTCTCAGGAAAGTGTCTAGCGACTAAGGTCTCCCACCGCATATAACTAGAAAATAAAGACGACTCATCAAACTCACAGTGGACTATGTGACGTATGTATGGTGTCCAGATGACACCATATACTATCAGCGCATTAAGCCTCCTCATGTACTCCGCAACACCATCTAAATGTGCTTGCTTGGCCTTCAATCTCATCGCATGTGGAGCACCCGCCTCTGTATATTGCACCCTCGTCTCACAGATGGTGGGAAAATGCTCGTATGTCGAGCACTGATAAAAGAACACATACACAAAAAATAATAATTAAGAAACGTTATTTGTAAAAATTAAATAAGAACTACACTACAAACAATAATTTCTACTATACATGAAATAGACTTAAATAACTAGCAAGCTGTTTGGTCTCAAAGGCAATCGTATCTCCAAGTGCTACATATAGGATGGTCAATGCAACACACCCCAAGCCCAGCTAGTATCGTCAAGGTTATTGAACAACCACATGTACCGAGCATCAATATAACACTTGACTTATCCGCAAAGAGAGTACATGCTACTAAATGTAGCATGTACACGTTAGCGGAAGGCTCATACATCTATACCTCTACAAGGTCGTGATACCTATCCCGAAGCTAAGATATTCGTAGGTGAGCTCCCATGCTAAACTCAAACTCCTCTAGCACGACCTCCTCAGGTGACTCCCAATTCATGTATAGTCGTCATACATGCAAGCTTCTGCTTAATAACAAGAGCGATGAAGAATCTACTGGTGGTAGAAATATGAAACAATAAGGAGACATCATCCAAATAGATGGTCATCTCTCTAAATGGAAGATGAAACAAAGATGTCTCTTTGTAACATCGCTCATTAAAGGCAGACAGAAGTGAAGCATCAAGCATGGTGAGTAAGCATTAGGAAAATGATAGGAGACCAAAATCTCTTATAATTCTCCTGACCTGCTCAAGCATAGGACTCCTAGGAAAGTTCTTCATCTTAGATCTGTGGGATGCCACATTCAACGTACGACGGTCATGTAATAAACAAAGTTTAAAAAAATTATTTGTTAGCTTTCAACACATCATGGAACAATAATACTTAAATTAAAGTTAAGCATAAAATAGGTATACCCTTCCCTGCCATAATAAGTATACCACATGGTCAACATATTCGGTAAGCATTGGTCGGTCATTGGATCTTCCCGAGAACTCTCCATTAGTGTGCACAGATGGCTCTATCAAAGCAGGAGTCACAACCTCTGTATCATCACAAGTAGTAGTATCCTCATAAATAATATGGACCCAATATGTGGCAGCCACCTCATCAGCAATTGGGGGATCTATCTTGGCCACCTCATCAACCACCTCATCAGTAATTGGGACTGCATCTATCTTGGCCACCTCATCAGCAAGAGGTATTGCATCTGTCACGACCACCTCATGAGCATGAACAACCTCAACATCACATCTAGGTTGCTCGTCTGATCTAACCGCTCGATGTCGGCTGCTATAGGTTGGACGGAACTGCACCTACTCAAATAACTGTTTTCAATGAGAATCGGTTGAAACTACTCGACAACCCGTAGCTGGGAAGATTCTGCCTCTGCAGCCCTATCTTGGGTTGCGGCTCTATCAGTGGTCCTGCCACCAATGGTGTCGCCATTTCCCCTAATCTTCACTGCAAATTAAAAAAATGCAAAAAACCAATGTACTACATTTTACTGGAAATTCTTACATATTTAGAAATTTCTTACAAATTACTGGAGGGTATTCAAAATTTAACTACCAAGAATTCTGCAATTTCCAATAAAATTTCAATTTTTTAAACTACTGAAAATTCTGAAATTCTCAGAATGATGCTATGAATAAATACCAGAAATATTGAAATTCACGGTATAAACGAATGTAAAAATACTAGAAATTCTAAAATTATCGGTAAAAAACTTACTTTTCACAAAATTTTATAAAATTGTGAAATTTATGGTATTGTCCTGAAGATTTTTAAATTTGTGCAAATTCTGAGTAAATTTTAAAAAATGGATGAAAGTTTCACATTATTATCCTTTCATTGAATTAGAGTGTCGGATATAAGTGAGGGCAAGTTAATTCCTGCTCATCTTGGTCTTAGGTCAGCCTTGATATCATATTTACTTCATTCTATATTTTTGCAGTACATGAGTAAACTATAGAAATTATTTTTCCTCTAATTTTTTGTCAAAAAAATAAGTTTGTTGTTTTGTACAAATCAAGACAAGGTCTTCAAAGTATCAAGAGGATATTCGTTGTTTATTTTATTTGCATCATATATCCACAAAATGGTGGGAGCAAATGAAACCTAAAAATTAATGTGAAAACACACACTTTGAAGTTCTCTAAATTAGGGGTGGCAAAACGAGTCGTCCGCTCTGTCTGCCGTCCACTCCGTCTTAAGCCCGCCAAAAAACGAGCGGGGCGAGCATGTCCGTCAAGTGAAATGGGCATAAAAATCATGTCCGTCCCGCTAAGATGGCGGGTTGCCGGGCGGCGGTCTTGCCCGCCAATTTTTATTTATATTTTTTTATAGATTAATAGATTTTTTTTACCTTTTAATTAAATTTTTCACTTATTTTTTAACACAATTTTTTATAAAACCAACTTTTTAACAAATTTTACTTAAAAAAATATTACATATATTTACAAATAAATATATAAAATAAACCATCAAGAATTAAAATTACTAAAATTAATTAAAAAAGAGAAAATTTTGAAAGAGGGGCGTGTTTTGGCGGGCAGCAGATATTGGCGGACGGCGGATTTTGACGGGGCGGGTTTTGACGAGCGGCGGGCCTAAAATCTCAACCCAACACGTCATTTCTTGGCGGGTGTGTGGGCCGGCCCGGCGGGCCACGGCCCTATTTGCCACCGTACTCTAAATGCATTCTTTATCATCTTTTTCATTGTTTCAAGTTCTCTTGCAAGACCCCATATCGAAAGTTTGAACAATACAGAAGTTACATAGTCAATAAAAACAAGTAACCATTATAACCAACTAAGTTTATAGTCAATTTATATCTAATAGTAATATAGCTAATTGTTGTGGTATTAATTAATTAGAGTGGAATATAGAATTTGGTAGCATCATGGGAAACGTAGCTAGTGCCGCACATGGTGTGCTCATGATAAGCAAAATGCGCTATCCTAATCCAAAACAAATAATGCCATAATCACATGCACATTTCATGTACGGTGGTATACGAATACGACCCCCTTACAATCATTTGAATCGAATACTATTACCAATTTCTTCCCTTTCTTAATTCATGTTTTCAACTATCACATGCTTCCAAAGCACAATTAGCCATGTGATCAAAAATTCAAAAACACCTTCACATGCCCTATGTATGTAACAAAGACTTTGAGGAACCCTAGCTAATTAAAATTGTTTTTCCTTAGTTAGGAATAGTGATACGCAAACAATGACAATGAGATTAAGGTATTAAGGTATGGTCACAAAAATTTAATAAGATATGCATTAGTTTCTTTCATTAGAAGTTAAGACAGACATCATCTAACTATTAGACGTAATTCAAAATACATTCTCTTGAATATTCTGTTATGCAAGTTAATCACGTACGTTATTTCTTGATTTGACTAAAATATGCATTCTCATAGTTTGGTGAATTTGGCGTATGATTAGAGATAACCATTTCGTATTATTCTTGTCATTGTGCACTTCATAAATATATATGATGTCAACAACTTTACAAAACAAATCAACTAATTGTCTTTCCTTCTTAAGTCAATTACGTGGTTTTTCTGTTAACGTGAAAGAAGTTGTTTTTTAACCAAATTTGCTTTTATTTTCCATAAAATTTTCATCCCACGATTGATTATGATTTGGATCGTTCGCAAGGTCCATAGCAAAAAGTCCAAGAGCAACATCAAGTAAAGAGCGCATAGAATAGATGGTACTTCATTCTATCCTTCTCTTAAGATGGTTCCGCCTTCCGAACAAATCAAGGAAAATTCTTAGGTGAACACAGACCAAAGAAATTGTTTTACACACAACTAATCACAAAATTTTAATTAATTAAAAAATAAATACTGAATTTTCTCTCTCCTTTATAATCTCAACCACCCACGGCCAATTAATATTAAAATAAATTAAAAAATTACTCTCTTCTTATTGGTTGTGCTCAAGAACAATAGCGCCATATGTGAGAATCGACTTCAGATTCCCTACACTACAACATTTGTTGTCTCTAGCAACACTTTTTAGGTAACATTTAAAAATTGTTGCCTAAAAAACACTCATACAGGATATGCCTAGAAAATATCCCATATTCCTTTACGCAACGCTTTCCAAAGTTCAGGCAACATTTTCTAATTGTTGCTTGAGAGCCTAAATGTTGTAGTGGCTAGAATCCACAAAAGTCGTTATTTCTTCATCACAGATCCAGATCTCTGATCCTCTCCTCGCAAACATTGATCATTTCCCGAACAATCTAATACCTAACTACCAAAGTTATGGTGAATTTGAAAGTCACTCAATTTGAAAATCATTGTTGCAACTGCTAAGGTTGGCAACACTCAACCTCTTTCATTGGGGATAGATGATCAAGTCTTAGTGACCTTCACTTTTATTCCAACATCGCAAGATTTGACTCCTCCAAGAGTCAACCATTGAACATTCCAAGCTTTTCCAACCTCTTAACCTTTGCCTCGGGCATATCAAGGTGAACCTTCAAAGAGACCTCCCTTGCAACCTATGGTAGCGGGACAAGAGATGCGTCTCAACCTCTAACTAGTGTAAGCCAAATTAGGCATGCATGTAGCCATTGACCTATTGAGCAGCGTGTACAACTTGGTGCACCAAAAAAACTCCCAATTTCTAGTAGACAAGGTCCTGAGGATTGAAGAAAACTTACAATATGCCCCTTCGATGGATAGTAACATATGAGAAGCAGCTTCGCACAGCACCCCCTCCCCCGTGATACTAGAGTCAATCCCCACCAAAGAGGCCATACCACATTAATTTGCTCCATGATCCCCAAGTCGTCACCAAAGTAGGAGACACCAGACTCCTTCTATTGGTTCAAAGGGAAGGGTAGGAATCCATATTCCACTCGAGGCTTGTAGCCATCGTTGATCACCGACGCACCATTCCCAAAGGAAAGAAAGGTACAACGTAGATGCTATTACTACATAACAAAAAAGGAACCATATGTATGCACATATCTTTAATAGCAGAGTTCCTAGGTCCTTGGAGAAATAAATGAAACAGCCCAACTACGACAGGAGTAGAGACCCTAACAAACATGTAGAGCACATCAATAATAGGTTGGACTACTATCATTCCCATAGAATTGTAAAGTGTAAGCTCTTTGCAATAACCCTCTAAAGGGAAATTGCGATATAAACGCATCGGAAATCCCCCCCCCTTTAGGTCTGTATTTACGAATGATCATAATTAGTGATAGAAACTATTACCTCTTGTGTCGTTTAACACCTTTGATGAAGAATCAGATGAAGGATCAAAAGCGTTGAATGAATAGAAATGTCTCTACTCAGTCCACACGAACATAGTACCTTATGTCTCGGTTATAGCTAATACGAATGAAGACCATTAGAGAGTGTTAGTTCCATGGTTTAGGGTTGGCAACAATTTTTCTAAAACATGATTTTTAACAGATACTGGGAAAGATGTCGTAACATCTTGACTAATACTGATACAACATTATTGAGCTTATATTGAAGACAGGTGTTCTAACAAATGTCATGACATTCTGAACCAGAACATCAGTACAGGCTGTGTTAAATCTTGACAGATTTAATTTGATTTTGTGATATTTGTTTTAAGATATATCTCAATAATATTTACAGGTTAAGAATCATTAAATCTGGAACTTTAGAATCAAATCACATCAAAATTAAAGTTTCTAATATTGGTTGATTGAACTAATTAGGAAATTTAAATATTTGTTCCAAGATTGAAAAGGGAGCTCTGCATATTTGGTGGAGTCTCTAGCGTATGGATTAAGTAAATATTAGGGCAAAGGTTACGAAGTCCATGGACTGCCTAAAGACTATTTAAAGAGAACTCTAGCCTAATGCAAAACAAGCTGAAGAATTAAAAATTATGGGAAATCTTACAGTTGATTTTTTTAGAGTCTCTTGTGCTTCAAGTCTCCCACGTATCATTTGATACTATGTGGCAGACTGTATGTTATTTGATTGTTTGTCCAGCTATTTGTTCTTACTCATAAGCCTTTATGTAATGAGTTGAGTATTGTTCTCATTTTTAAGCTTTTAAGCATAGAGATGAGTATTGTTCTTGATCGAAGCTTTTAAGCAAGATCAAGTATTTGTTCTTCGTTAAGGAATGCCTTAACTAAGTTCTTTGTTCTTAATCAAGTGGTGTCTTGATTACGATGTTTTCCTTAGTTGAAGTTGTGAAGCAAGACTAAGTATATTTTATTGGAAGTATATTCTTCCTTTGTCACCTGGCTGTGACTTGATTTTTGAAATGTGATCTTCAGTCAGGTGAAAGGTCGTTGATACAGTAAATGGGACTGGCACTATTAGACATCGTTGTGGTGACTGGATGTGAGATGGGATTTCTCATATCTAGAAAGGTCTTGGGTAGAAGAAGCACAAGGTAGTGATTAGGATGGAAATTTGTAAGCATGGTACTTGTTCAGGATTTGAACTAATACTATAGTGGACTTCCTTCCTGGCTCGGTAGCCCCCTGAGTAGGTGATGTTGCACCAAACTAGGTTAACATTTCCTCTGTGTTATTTACCATTCGGCATTTGTTTCTAGTTGATAAATATGTAATCTGTCAGCAGATGATGTTAAGATATATGTCCTCAAATTGATGTTTGATGCACAAACGAGGAACACGAGGCTAAGCACGGTCATCAACATTCTATTCATTATTTTGTTGCCTAAGGACCGACAAATGTTTTCTGCATGGGGGTGGAATGCAAAGATGATCAAGGATAAACCTATTATTGTTCAATTTTAAATTATTTTCATGGTTAAGTGTCAATTTTTATATATTTTTTGAAAAAATACTACCAGAAGAAGTTTGTATGCAGATGATTCAGACGGTGATTTGGACACTCAAAATGCAAGGAATCATATACGATAGGTTGAAAACAAAAGGTCAAAGAACAAATGGCATGAAAAAAGTGTTATTCTCTTTAAATACTTCATTTATGATTAATGTATAGTTATTTATAAATTATAACATGATTATGAATTTTGTGCTTTATTCAAAGTTTGAATTTTCTATTGTCTAGAGAAAACATATTGACATAAGTCAAGAATCATAAGCTTTCCCAAGTGAGATGTGTACAACTTCATGTTTGCTATTGAGTCAAAAACTACTTGACCTAAAAAGCTACCTTGAGAGAGAGTGAATCCTTTGATAACCCCATTTGATTCGTACAATAGAAAAAATGTTCTTTTAAAAATGCTTTGATAAAAACAAGTCAAAAATCAAATGTCAAGCATTAAAAATGCACCAAAAGAAAATGGTTGTAAGAAAGTTGAAATGAGAAAAATAAACTTTTGAAAATAAATACCTTATACTCTCTTATATTTAGGATTTTCAATCCAAAGAAAAATCAATATTTTTTGTAAGCCCAACCACATTTCAATCTAAAGAAAGACCTTAATGACCCATGACTGATGATATATCTTGTGACACTAGTTAGATGAAATGTAAAGTGTTTCAATAGTTCATGCATTTTCTAACTGTTGATTTCGACATGTTTTAAAAATCTAAATTTGGTTAAGCAAGTGATTCATCTGTATGTTATAGTTTATGTATTGTCATGATCTTGATTATGAACTTGCATTTTGAAATAATACCATGCCATAAAAAAAATTCAAAAATCTTGACCTGAGTCAGTCAACCGTGTCAATGAAACATACATTCAAAAGATTTCTAAAAAGTATGACTGATTTTGTTTAAGGAAAAACAAAAATATAAGTTGGGGAGAGTTGATAAGTTACAAATATATGTAAAATACATAGGCTCTTATTATCTTATTTCATAAGGAAGCAATACAAAAATGTGAGAGAACACGTGTTTCGACTTTTCTAGTGTCTTCACTAAAAATAGGTAAAAAGGAATGGAAAACAGCGATTCAGCATGCAAAGATCAAGCCAGAGCAAAACTATGGAAGTCTAGGCTTGCTTTACCTAGCCATAGGTGTGCTCAACCCAAACAAGGAGCCCATTATGTTAGAACTTAATGCTCTACATTGGTTAATAGACTGATATATCAACTATAGGGTAATGCATTGATCCAACAGTGTTGAGACCAAAAAAAGATACGAATTAAAGCAACAAGTGGTAATATTAATAGATGAGTAAAGGAGCATATTATTGTCTTATGGATGTGTATGATAAATACATAATGACAAAATCTTCCCCTGGCAAGTTTTCTTATTGTTAACACCTAAATCTCCATTTTACTTTTTTTCATTTATTTTCTGTCATTGACTTTTATGCATCACAACGAATATAAAATCCTTCTCTAGTTAAGACCTTAAAAACTGTTGAATGGTCTTTGAAACCACCAGTCTCTATGGATAGGGTAACTATAAAACTTACTTTTGCTGCCAATGCAATAGCCATCGAGTTATGGTACCCAAAGGCTTCGATAACATCTTATATCTTAAAAAACAAGGTAGACGCTCCTTGGAGCTCATCCAAATACCGATCTCGTTCAATGGTGACACCATTGACATGCTCTTGGAGTACCTCTTTTTCTTTTCGAAGATTATTGGGCAAGAATAGTTTTTCTTGCCAGAAAGCACTAAAGGCCAAGACGGTCAATGTTCGACGCGTATAATAAGCCAAATCTAATAATTCCTCTTGACGAGCATCCTCCACTTTGTTTAAGAAATAAAATATTCTTTTGAGATAGAAGCCTCAAACTCCCTCATCTTCTCTAGACTAGGGAAAGCCAAAAGAGATGGAGGAAACCTAGACGGAATCGATGCAAACACCTGTAGGACTATACCTCCTTAACTTATGTGCTAGCATCCCGGTACGCTTGACGAACAATCCCTCTATTTTTGTGTACTTAACAATGATAACCTTCCTGACCTCTTTCGAGCCAACACTTACCAGGAGGTGCGTTATAAACTTCTCCAGTTGCTTCATCGAGACCGCAATATGAGGGACAATGTCCCCAACATAACCTAGATCCTCGAAGAACAATACCAACTGTCTCTTTAGGAAAAATTATTCTTGTGATAAATCTTCTATCATGTAAAGATAAGACTCAGAGTCTGACAAAAAGGGGCTTTAGCGTTAGAACTTCGATAATATGTCAAAGGATTAGTAAGGCGGCAACAATCTATGGAGCATATCTTAGCGCGAGCTTCTTCATTGGGGGTAGTGACCATGAAAATCGATTCTTGAAGTGATTCACATTATCCGAGTAAACAAAAAACATCTTGGTGCACTAATGGAGACATATCAAGCCCTAGATAATTGCTGAAGCAGCCAAGCTATGCCGAGATTTGTAAAGATGGAAGAAGAGCGTCAAGTTTGGCACACTCTTTTTATGTATTCACCAGTATTAAAAGACAGTGCAAAAAATCAAGTAAAGAGGAACAAATAAGTTACTAGAAATTAAAGTATTGTTCAAGTCAAGGTACAAAATCCTTAACGACATCAAAGACTATAAAACTATTATGCCTCTCCATCAGGCTTCATGTCCTCATTAGTATCCTCCTAGTCATTGAAGATCTCTTCATCAATAACCTTCTTCCTCCGGTCCATTTTCTCTCAAGGAATTTGAATACCCAAATAAAGCACCTCAACTTGGTCGCATGTGTTCTAGAAGGGATCCAAGACTCCCTTGATACCTTCATCAACAGCGTCATCATATTCCTTCTTCACCTTATTCACCTACCCCCTTTGAGATTCTTTCTCCTTCTCCAGAGCCTCCTTGATTGTAGTAACCTAGAAAGACAACTCCTCCTCGATAGACTTCACTTTCTATATGGCCCTCTATTTGTCTTCTAAAGACACTTGCAAGCTGGTCACCTTGGCAAGCAAGTCAGACAGAACGCCATGGGCATCCACTTCCTTTTTAAGATCGACCAGCCTTTATACCTTCTTCTGCAACTTTTTTGCCTCCTTATGGAACTTCTCCAACTCCTTTTAAAGCTTAGGCACCTTTTGTTGATGGGAAGTATACTCACAGATACCATTTTCGCATTTACTTTTCCATAACTTCTTCTCTTTGGAAGGGTTACAAAAAGAGATTTTTTTTCTCCTCGGTTAGTGGCTTCCAGAGTCATCAAAAAAGCACCGCCAAACATATGATAGAGGATCTTTATGATCAACTCATGTTTGTCAGTATTAGATAGGCTTTGGATGTATGCGGACCCCTACTCTGAGAAACAGGTCCCCGCCTCTTCAGAAGTTTTAGGAACTTGAGGAGGAAGACTAGTTGAAAATTAGGGAGGAGTCATTTTCGGGGTAGCAAAAGTGATCCCTAACGTGCCAGAGCTAGAATATATAGACCTTTTGTCCGACCCTTCTTTTTTGGCAGGGTTCTTATCTCGACCCCATTTGTTACTATCACTGTCTATCGTACATTGTCGGTCATTGGACCTTTTACTTTGTCTCTTACTCTGTTAAGTGGAAGACGGTTGGTTTTTGGTGATACACAATGCTTCTATAGTTGCAAAAGGTGGGTCAGTCACAACAAGCTTGTTCGTTGATGCCTCTGTCGAAGTGGGAACTAGAATTGGTGGAGGGGTCTGAAGTGCAGCAGTCATTGTCTTGGCCTTTTTCCTATTCATAAGACTCTTGATAGACATGATATCTACAAAAAGAACAAAGTAGACAATATGCATCCGGACGATGAAACAAAATCGCAAATGGATAAGCAATAAATAAACGAAAAATGTAGAAGGTTGTGCAACAAATCAAGCAAAGAGTACAAATAAATTACTAGCCATTAAAATATTGTTCTAGTCAAAGTACAAAATCCTTAACGGCATAAAAGACTGTAAAACTGATATGCATATCTAGTACATCTTTTTGTTCACCATAGGAGGACTCACTGGAATAGTCCCGGCAAATTCAGGACTAGACATTACTCTACATGATACGTATTATGTGGTTGCACATTTCCATTATGTACTTTCTATGGTTGCCGTTTTTTGCAAGATTTGACTATTGGGTGGGTAAAATCTTTGGTCGGACATACCCTGAAACTTTAAGTCAAATCCATTTTTGGATCACTTTTTTTGCGGTTAATCTGACCTTAAACACCTCATCCTCTTCAATCTCCTCCTAGTCATTGACGATCTCTCCATCAATAACCTTTTTCCGCATGTCTATTTTCTCTCAAAGAATCTAAATACTACGAAGCACCTAAACTTGGTTGTAGAAAGCTTGAAATATTCATCAACGTCATCATATATATTGCACTTATAACAAGTACATGGCCTTGGCAATTAAAGATGATTATGGATTATATATATTTTTTATATATGGAATGATATTTTGTTATTCAAGATCTTGTTTTTCTAATTTTTGTCTAATTCCAATATGAATTATATTATTCTATTATCCGAACCAACAAAACATCATTTGAAATGTAGAATCCGAAATAAACCATCAATTTGAATGTGGTCAACTGACATTTTTATCTCACCGCATAATAACTTTTCAGTCTCAAGGACCTGTGCTGAAAAAAGACATGCCACATGGTACTCATCTCATATCACATTTAAATCGAAGTGTATAAAAGTGGAGGAGTAGAAGAATAAATATAGCATTTTGATCTTAAAATAAACAAACATGTTAGGACCATGCATGAAGAATTGAAGATAGGTAGCCATTAATGTTGAGCATTATTATCCACACACCTAGTTGGAATCTCTCTGTATTGGTCTCTTTTGACATTAAAATGTGATCCACCCAAATTCTAAAGTGGTTTAGTTTAGCCCAATATGAACAAGCTCATTGAGACTGAGATTGGTCAAAGGAAATCAAGGGCTGAGATTTAATCAACTGAACATGTAGGCCCCACTTAGGGAAGTTTAACTCACTTTAAAGGGAACAATGGCCACATGGGTGAACATGCACTCTCATCTCATCTAATATGTCACCCCATTCACGGATGGTACGGCTTTCCCATGTGTACATTAGTGCTATTTTCTTTAACTAGAAAAAAGTTAATATTTGGACTCAAAGAAAAATAATATGTCTAGCACCTAAGGATTATGGTTGATATATTAACTCTATTTAATCACAAAAATACAAATTTCACATTCGTTAAAGTTTATTAACCATGTTGAAATACTATAAAAACATCTTACACATGTTTGTTGCTGTTTTTTACAAAAAAGACAACAAAAAAAAAGTTGTAAGTGTTTCAATTTGGTCCAAGACCTAACTCACTTGAATCTTACATTATCACATTAGATCATCTAAATGAGTCGTCGGGTTCATTCATTGATCTTAGAAGACAATCATGAACACTACACACTAAGAATATTTCATAACTTCAGGTTTAGAGAATGATTATACTTTAGCATCTTACTAGATCGAGGTTAGTTAGAAACTCCCAGATTGTTGGATTAGGTAGACAATTGGACACAACATTGAAGCCTATAAAGAAAGGAAACAATAAAGAAGGTTTTGGCGCACTATAGTCCTGAAATGGACCTATCATAGAAATATACATGATTAGAGCTGACAGGATCCTGCAGATTGATAAATCTTACTTTAAAGGATCCTTTAGACTTATCCTTCGAGACAAGTGTAGCAAACTTAAATTTGTAGGCCCCAGAAATTTTAGGACTCCACTATAAAAACAGACCAAGAATTAGTCTCAGAGACTCACAATTCTAACCAAAAAATCTCAAACGTATGATAATAATTGACTACATTATTAGAGTGTTTGCACGTACACCCTCGTCGTCGAACCATAACAAAATATCAAATTGGAGTCTGTCGTTAGATCGTCATTAACTTCAGGAAAATTAATCAGAAAGTATGCCACATATCAAAAAGGTATATCCCAAATCAATAAGTGTGGCAACATTGGACATTACACAGAGTTTTGGTTCGCCTTGTCATCAATCAGTAAAAAATAAAGCATGAAGAGTAGGATTAATTTAGGTATGTGTTCTATTCAAGAACCAGAAATGGATGATCTAACTCCACGAAGGAACCATAAATGCAGAGAGTTTGATAGTAGTGGTATTGAACAGTGGCCCTGATCTCCTTTACGGAAATGTGGGTTGGACACATATGGTTAGCACTCCAACACCGAATTGTCAAATCAAGATTCAAGATGAGTATAGTGAAATAGGAGATCAAAGAATATGTACCTTCTCATCGCATGTGAACTGTTTTTATACTCATGTCAAATAGAGTGGGCCTTAGATGGATTGGGCTTTGGTACATTAAACCTTTGGTCGATCTAGAATAATTACCCCCAAGGCTTCAAAAGAAGGAAAGGAGGAGAAACATCAATCTTAGGTAGAACCGAAACATAATCCTTTTCCAATAAATAAGATGAAGTCTACTAAAAGGCAACCTACGAGGTAGATATTGTTCAAATAACTAAACCATCTTATGACCAACTTTTTAGAATGAGTGGTCAGTTAGTTCAAGAAAATGATAAAAAAGAGAACTCGACTTAGGTATTAAGAAGCAATTAAGATATCTTAAAGATATCAATGAATCATTAAAGATAGAAATAACTAAGATCAGGAACTCAAGAGAAGAATGTAGACGTTACATCTCTCTGAAAAAGGAAGTAACTGAATTACATGAAACCCTAAGAAAGTTCACCCAAGGGAAAGAAAAGCTTGACTTGATCTTATCAAGTCAAAGACCTTCGTTAAAAAAATGGACTAGGATTTAAATAGCATAGAAAACCTAGTAAATGTACAAATCATAAGAAAAATAATGTCCAGTTTATAAATGCACACATTGTAAAAGAGTGGGTCATTTATAACTTTTTGTTTTGACGAATTAAAAAGATCTAAAGGCAACAACATTGGATCTTCTGGAACTATGATTGAAGTTGATCAAAGCAACTACTTTGAGAATATCTAAAGGGTTATGATCCTTAGTGATCAGTTGAATGAATATGAATGGACTTATTTATCTCGTTGTTTATACCAACTCTCGCATTCAACGATGTGCATAGAAGGATATACCATAATATGATTGGTGTTCTTGGTAGGCCTGTGTAGCGGGGAAAATCTGACATCGAAGCCATGGGATTGACTCGAATCAATATTCCGTTTTGAAATCGCCACCGCGCTTTATTTTTTCAAAGGAAAAGGGAAAAGAACGTAAAACCCAAAGTTTTGTTTTTAAAAAAAAACAAGAAAGAGAACTCAGGTTCGGGTGTTGATTATATGAGGGGAAGGTTTAAAGCACCCCTCATATCCGTGGTACTCCACGGGAACCTTTTTGAAAATCTGTGTTGTGTGTGCTAAAAAACGGTTTGTTTTATTTTCAAAATAAGCTCGGCAAAGCGTTAAGCTTTGGGCCTACATACCTCCTCGGTGCAATGGAGAAGTCAGAGCTAATGTAGTTCCGCTTTTGGGAAAAACGTTTTTAAAACGAATAAACACTTTATTGTCGTTAGAGAGAAATACTCAGCCATTGATCTTGAGCATGAGAACAAACAAGTTCTTTGCATCGCAAATGAAAGAAGGGCGCCAACTCGGATAAAATCAACGAGTATGCCACTAGCTCTCTCACGCGGAAAAGATCTCGTTATTATCAATCAATTTCAAAATCGTGGGGTATAACCACTCGTTTCGACAATTAACGGTGTCTAAACTTTTGAAGAAAAGCCACTAAGGGCGAAAGATATTTTTAAGAAAAGAAAAAAAGTTTTGAAAAGATTTGCAAACATAAGAATATTTTGGAAAAAGGGAGAAGATTTTGAAAATTTAAGAATGGGAGGAGATGAAGAGGCTAACCTAATGCATAAAATAAAAGCTAAGGAAAGAAACGGTCTAACCGAATAAGAAGCCAACACTTGACATTAAGAGCCAAGGTAGTTTTCCCATCCTTTGGATTTATCAATACCAACACATTAACACTTGGGGATCCAGATGAACTTATTGTCTTAGCACCATTTTTCATTAAGCACATTAATATTCTGACGAAAATTGGGCAGAGTAACGGCTGTTTTCGGGTAAAATCCTTATATCAATGCCTTGGAATTAACCATCAAGGGCTTTCAAGGAAATACCTGCATACATAAACATACAACAGAACAATGCCAGACAGACAGAACAATCACAGGATAGTAATAGAATGAGTCCAGAGGTACTAGGTCCATAAGTCCGAATCTCCAAAGCGCTAGGGATAGTAACCGATAGTCCAAAGAGAACCTTATGTATTTTTTAGATTTTGGTTATTTATTAGTGTTTTAGCGAAAAAATAAAGTATGGTCCAAGTGGACAAAAGAAAAATAACAGAAGCATAAACATATGTCCAAGTGGACAAAGAGAAAATGACGGAAAGTAAATATGATGAAATGATAAAGTAAAGCGATAAAGCGAGAAATATAAAGAGCGGTATAGTAAAGGTGCGGAAATTAAAGTTAGTTGTTAAGTGTTAAAGATAACCATCTTGAAACTTGTCAAGTATGTTATCAAAGTTAGTAGGAAGATCTATGGTGAGTGAATGATGTACTCGGATTTAAATTCAATGGGGTTTATCAGAAGCTTGATGGAATCATAGCGACTACACGATAAAAACCTCCACAAGTCTTAAATCAACCGCATACAATTCTCTTCCATATTTGATCTTTTTTATTCGGGACACGAAATATTGCGCTATGTTAAGCAGATCGCCAAGTGATTTATGTAGAAATCACCCTACAACGAGGCCGGTCAAAACTTTATGTGCTAATGCATGCGAGAAGAACGATATGTAGATCGCCTTCCGAAAGCAATACCGCACGAAAAGAAAATAGGTAACGATCTAGTCTTTACTAAGAATCCATAATTCTCAAAGTATTAAGACTTTCATCGATCAAAAGAAAAAAAGGAGAAGGAGAAGATAAAATGCATAAAGATAATCAACTCACACTATCATTAATATCATTCATCTAATATTATGGATTTGGTTCTTTCAAACCTATCAACATCCTAGATCCAATGATATTAATGAAATGGAGGAAGAAGAATAAAATTCACAAAGGATAATCAATTCATACTATCATTAATATCATTCATCTAATATTATGGATTAGGTCATTTCAAACCTATCAACATCCTAGATCCAATGATATTAATGAAATGGAGGAAGTAGGAAGCCAAAACAAGCATAAAAAAGGCAAAAAAACACATTCTGCCAGCAGGAAATCGATTTACCTCTGTAGAAAATCGATTTCCTGAGTCCAGAGTTCAATTTTTTGAAAGAAAATAAGGTGGAAATCGATTTCCTACAGAGGGAAATCGATTTCCTGCACGCAGCATTCAAAAAATCAGCATTAGGAGGCATAAAACTTGACTTAAGCAAACATACAAACACCTTATGATCACATATCCATTGGAGCACGAATTTTCCATCAAATCACCATCAAATAGCACCAATATAGCATCAAAGATGCATTGAACACAAGCAACAAAGATCTACATCTTAGAATTGAGAAATTTACCAATTCTTGAATTAAAGTGTTGAAGTAGCTTCAAGAACAAGCACAAAGTGTAGATCCTTCAAGTATGGAGATGAACAATCAAAGAAAAGAGTGAAATGTAGGAGGCTTAGTTCAAAATTAGTAAGATTCAATGTGAACCTTACTAATCTTATGAAAATGAACTTTGGGTGAGGGTTTTGGAAAGGGTGAGAAATGAATTTGCAAGCAATTTTTTGGCTCTCCAAGCTTGAGAAATGAATTTGCAAGAACTTTTTTGGCTATCAAAAGCTTCAGAAATGAGAGAGTAGAGGGCTCTATTTATAGAATTGGAGCAAGAGTAGTGGCAAATTGGTCTTTTTGTGTTTGGTGATTAACTTGTGTTTAATTGGTGATTAAAGTGGCAATTAAATGGTAAAAATGGTAAAATGAGGTTAAAGTGGGTTTAATGAATGAGTTAATTTTGATGAGGTGGAAAATTGATAAAATGATTAAATAAAAAGGTGCCAAAATGATGTCAAGCTTCCATCCTTATATTTTTTTGAATTTTGCGCACAGGAAATCGATTTCCCACAGGGGTAAATCGATTTCCACCTTCAAATTTTCAAAAACTGTTTTCTTGCACTGTTTTGATTTTTGCCCGATCTTTCACCTGTAAAATATAAACAAAAGAGACAAAACATATATTTTTTGATTTTTGGTTAGTATAAACAAATAAAAGGCTATAAATGCTCGATAATTCCCCTCAGAGATAATCACAGTATCAAAGATAAAGCTTCATAATGGTGCTCTTGATTGATGATTGAATGCAAATGATGTATGATCTTAGGGTCAAAAATTGGGGTATGACAGCCTGTAAATGCACAAATTATCAGTTTTAGTATAAAAGATGTTGAATCCCTCATTGACCAAATGATAGGTATTGTTCTCTACTACTATAGTGTTTATCCAAGACGGCACTAAGAGTTTGATTTGCGCGTAGACTAAAAGTGGAGGTTTTGAACTTAATTAAATAAACGGAGACAGGAATTTAATTTAAATCATTCTCTAGTACTCATACAAATTTAGAACTTTATAATAATAAGAGATTTATTTGATTGCATAGAGAAAATCAAGTTAGAGGTATCGCTCGCTATCGCGTGTCTGGTAGTGGATTTCAATCCCATAACCTACCGCTTTTGCGTGATAATCAAGTTACAGCTTGCAATCCTTTTAAGAAAATAGTCTCTCGACTAAAGAATAATTTTTATAGTATAAAACTAAGTTAAAGATAACGTCAGCTTCTACTTGTCCATTATCGGATTTTAGGCTCACAAACGCCCACTTTCACGTGGTATAGTTTATAAGTTTAAAATTTTTTAAAAAATAGATCTTCTAAATTGACTACAATGTTTTCACTATATTTAAAAGTTGATTTCTGAATTTTCTACAGTCAGATACCGTTTTGGCTATTTCGAGTCGAAATCGATATTGCAGAATTCCTACTTTCGTAGTTAATTGCGATTTTAAAATCAAATTTTTCAGATCCAAAAAATTACTCTTATTATTAATATATCACATGCAATTTATATGAGCATCGTTGGTACGATAGATCTTACATTTTGAACTCAACGGAATTACTCACTCATATTTAAAATGGTAAAAATAAAGCATTTTTATAGTAGTAAACATGATACTTGGAATTAAAAAAAGCATGTAAAAGAAGTAAAGTAAAATGAAAGAGATTGAATCCTGGAATAGTAAGCAATACTTGAATAAAATATAATGCTATAATCGTAGACTTTAATTTCGGTACAAATAAATAAAGCACCAACAGCAAAATAACAACAACAATAAATTTAGCAACAACAGTAATAAAAAGTAGCAGCAACAATTTGCAGAAAAATAATACTTCAAGCATCTAAAACTGTGGTTGCAAGAACACCTCAATTCAAGACGTAAATGTTTTTACAAGTAAATTTATGGCTATGACAAAACTTGGATGCCTCAAATTGTGAATTAAAGGCCTATTTATAGTGTTTATTTCGTACTTTGAGTTATACAAAACTTGCTAAAGTAGTGGAGAAATTAGTGGAGGTTGAAAACTAATTTATGAAGCTTGGGGCGAAAAAATCTGACCATTAGCGTCATGACAGGTGTCAGATAGGCTAGAAGATCGTGGGCCCTGACTAGCGTCTCAATAAATTCTTTAACTAAACTAAAGGATGAGTATTCAAGTGTCTTATAGTAAAAGGGTACAAATAATTCTTAATAGAGGTACAGAAAAGAAACAATTCCAGCACAAGGCTTAACATGCACCAAGGAGACTGAACTATGTAAGCCAATCGATTGACACACTATCGCATTGATTGGAAGAGCTTGTCGAACATATTTTCAGATCAAATCCAAGCCAAAATTGTGCCTCAAGGAAATCAAATCCAAACATTATTGATGAATGTACAAAATCATGAAAATTTTGGCGAACCAATCGATTGGAGCCCTTAGCCAATCGATTGGCACACTCAATTTGAAAAGATTTTGATTTGATTTTTAATCACCACGGTCCTTGGTGATTCCTTGCCAAAAATACACAATCAAACCTTTAGAAGGCGCACTATAAATAGGTATTCATCCCTCACTTCTTTGCATTGTATAATTCTCTTTCAAAATCTTGTAAGTGTGAGACTATTCTCTCAAAATCATTGTGGCTCCTAAAAGGTTTTACTTTTCAACTAGTCCCTTCTATGATTTCTTCACCACCAAGAATCAAGTAGCGAGATTTTTCCCAGAGTTCCCCAACCAAAACCTTCTAAGGATTCACACCCTACACCCGGAAGCCTTGAGAAATTGTGACTTCTATAAAACCATTGAAGAATTTTATCTACCACCTTCATATGCATCCCCTCAAGAAAATTTTATCCATCATTAGTCAAGATATTCTTCTCAAATTTCAACCTCACTTATGGTATAGTAAATTCTGAGGTAAAAAGGCACGGAATATCTCTGTCCGTAAAAGAATTTGGAGAAACTATGAATCTCCCTTATGAAGATATCATCCTCGAGTCTGGAGATAAGGGATATCGCTTCAATCTTAAAGTTGATGCATCCTCTTTTATGAAAGACCAAATATCCTCCATAAAAAATCCATTCACTGCTATATATATCTGCCTTCATAGCCGAATGATTCACAAAGTAATCAATCGTGTACTATTCCCAAGAAAGAAAAATTTTAACCTCATAACTCAATTCGATACAGAAGTTGTATGGTTAGTAAACAAGATCAAAATGAACTGGGCGAAAAATAAATCAAAAACATGATGCGGAGCAGGAAAGAAGAAGTATGCCTACCATATGGTAATCTGGTCACAGGATTTCAGGAACATGTCGGATACATCTTTCGAAAGGAAGAATACAACGAAGAGGTACCTAAAATAGCCAAATCAATTCTACCAACAATGAGGTTTCGAATCATCAATGGAAAAATGATTGAAAAATCCTCTTTGAGTGAGAAGAAAAGAAAAGAAATTCGTCAAGAAGTGCCCATAGAAGTATACAACTCTGGCTACTTCACTCCTACACCTCAACAACTTCCCACAACTAATGATCTGTTCAAAGTCTTAATTGGAAATATAAATATGATTAATGACAAGTTTGATTACATAAACTGACACTTCATTCCAGAACAAACACAACTACCTCTAGATCTTTTACATGATGATTTTGATTACGAATAATCTCACCTAGTTTCCTACGTGCATTTAATTTTAACTCTTACTTTCTGTATTCTTTTTTCAGCATCTTTCCCTTTTGTACTTTCAATTTTTATCAATTTAAATTAATAAAACAAGTGATGTTTTCCCTTTCTCTATAAATGCTTGTTTGTCCATGTTTGTATATTTAAACTCATGTGATGCTTCTTTACCCGCCTTTTTGATTTCGACAAAGTGGGAGAATTATACTCTTAAAGAGAGTAGACTATACTAAAAAGGAGGAGAATGTGGAACCTTGTTTTGCAGTTTAACCTAAAGTGATATAACTTTAAGAGGACATTAAATTTTGAGATGGCAAATAATGTTCAAAGATGACAATCAAAAGTCTAATGATGACTAAAGTCCAGCATAAACGGTTAAATTAACTAAATATGCAAACAAAACTATTAGGGTTTGATAATGGACTTGACTATATGATGGTGCCAACCAAATTGAGTATAAACCAAGTCTCATCTCAAGAAAACTCAAGCAAGTGTCTACAAGAAAGGAACATTTAATAAGTCTTGAAGTATATGAAAGTTGTAAAAGCATGCCTCGATTCGTCTGAGTAAACATATTGTAAAGTATAAGGGCATTCTCATAAAAGTACATGGCTAAATCACATACACACATATAAACTTGTTTTCAAACTTATTTTTCTGAAGAAATTTTTTTGAAAAAATACCTTGAAGTCGTTCCTAATGAGTTGGGAGTTGTCTGAAAAGCTCTGGCAAAGTTTTGTCTTTCCCAATCAATTGACACATTAACCTAATCGATTGGCTCAGTTCAAAATTGAGCCCTAAGCGATTAGGACATTATCTTAGTGATGGGTAACGGATAAATATCTTTCATTTCCTTTTTGAGATGGATAATCGATTAACTTAGGGTAACTAATCGATTGGAAATAAGTATCAATCAATTAGCAAGTCTTTAAAAGCCTTAAAAATCATTTCATTTTTTGTGCTTTTCGAGAAAGTTCTTTCGTGAGTGAGGATATTTTATTCTGGAAGGGTAGTTTTGTAAGCACACCAAATAAGTTTTATTTTTATCTTGGTTGAACATTTTATCCTCTTAGGGATTATTTGTTTGTGTTCGAAGCTAAACCCAAAAAGCTTTGGTTTGAGGGTTTATGTGATCAAGTCTCCGTTTAGATTTGATATCAATTCATTGTTAAAATTTCACAGATTCTTGGTCAACGTGTGATAAAATTAAGATTAGGTTCAAGCTTAGTCCGGTATTAAAATTTTGTTTATATTTGAGATTAACACGTGGTAAATATTTTTAGCTTATTTCAAATCATAGACTTTAAATTGAATTAATCTAATTGTTAGTTAAATAAAAATATTAATTAACTATTATTATATTAGATTTAATTTAAAGGCTATAATAAGTTTAAAAAAAATTAATCTTGAAGTAAATTCATAAGTTGATCCCCAATTTATGTAGATGCAATTGTTCTAAAAAAAATTGCTTAAATATTTGAGTCTATTCCTCCATTAAATTTTTTTATGAATAGAGTCTATTCCTCCATTATCAATAGAAAATCATAGATAAAATTAAAAACGAAACCTCAAACACAAGATGGGAAAGAAGTCATCTCATCTAGATTCCATCACAGTACATTTCATTTTATTTTCCTGCGCACTTAACGCTCATGCATGTGTTATCGTCAGACCATTTAGTGTACATCTTTTTTCTTCTTTGTCAACATTAATTATCATAAACAATTTTATAATTCTCACAATTAATTCCCATACTATCCCTCATCCATCACATTGTAATGTTAGATACTCCATCATTAATCTTTCATGTAGTTTTCACTCTTGGATCACCGCACAAAAATTAATGCAAATTGTTACATTTTACAAATTTCACACCATATATTTACATCTTCCTGAAGAAGAAAAATTAAACAAAAATGCATTTTTTTTTATGTTGCAACTGTTGGATTGCAGAGGGAAATAAATTTCACCACAAGAAAATGGAACAGAAATATTGGTGAAGCTATGGTCTATAATAAATGATGTTAGTGTAATATTTGTGAAAGTAGAAACCTACCTCAACGACCATAGCAGAAACTATAGTAATAATGAGGTCAAATTCACTATGGTAGGGTCTACTTTCTGTAAACCCCAAACACTATACACACTACATATTCAAGTGTCGGTACACAGTTTATTTGTAATTACCATAATTACCATAATTTCTAAAACACTTACATGTATAATTACCATAATTAAGAAGAATGGAATAAGGGTATGTAAGATCAACTACAATACAGGTAGGTCAAATTTTTGTCACAGTAAAATCGTTGTTAAATAAATCTTTCTTACAGATTTGTCATGGTTAAATCGTGATTAAAAAATAAAGACGGTTTTGAATTTTGATATCTGTAAAACTTATAATTTGCTTATCAATAATGATTACCTTAAAATCATGCAAATCTTGGGTCATGTGAACCAAATAGTGATTTATTTAATGAGGCATAAATTTCCATTTTGTTCCCTATATATAGTATAAACTGTCTTAACATTTCTTCATAAACAAAAGCATACTCTACCTTCACTGTTTCTTCAGATTGAGGGTAGTTCAAGAAGTTATGGCAATTCCACTCACATTCATTCTACTCTTATTACTACTTCTTCTAGTACCTTCTTTCATTCAATCTTCTCCCATTCAAGATCCTGAATTAGTAGTCCAACAAGTACAAAAGTAAGTATATATATACATTTTTCAATAATTAACATAGCATAGCATGTTCTTTAATATTACATTTTGGTTTTTATTGTAGGAGTATTAATGATTCAAGGAGAAACTTAGCATTTCTTTCTTGTGGAAGTGGCAATCCAATTGATGATTGTTGGAGATGTGACAAAAACTGGGAAACGAATCGCAAAAGTTTAGCAGATTGTGCCATTGGTTTTGGCAAACATGCAATTGGAGGAAGAGATGGTAAAATATATGTAGTAACAGACCCTGGTGATCACCCTGTGAAACCAAAGCCAGGAACATTACGCTACGGCGTTATTCAAGAAGAACCGTTATGGATAATCTTCAAACGCGACATGGTGATTAAGCTTAAGCAAGAGCTAATGATGAACTCGTTCAAGACCATTGATGGAAGAGGAACAAATGTGCACATTGCTGGTGGACCTTGTATAACTATACAATTCGTGACGAATATTATCGTTCATGGGATCAATGTGCATGATTGTAAGAGAGGTGGGAATACTTATGTGAGAGATTCACCTACACATTATGGTTTTAGAACACTTTCTGATGGGGATGGGATTTCGATTTTCGGTGGGAGTCATATCTGGGTTGATCATTGTTCTCTTTCGAATTGTCGCGATGGATTGATTGATGTTATTCATGGATCTACTGCTATTACTATTTCTAATAATTTTATGACTCATCATAATAAGGTTATGCTTTTGGGTCATAGTGATAGTTTCACTAGAGATAAGAATATGCAAGTTACTATTGCTTTTAACCATTTTGGTGAAGGACTAGTTCAGAGAATGCCAAGGTAACATAATATAACATTACATGACATATTCTCTTGAATTATGTTATAGTACTAGATTGAATTTCTCTTTTTTTTTTTAATATGTTTGTTGGATTTGTAGATGTAGACATGGATATTTTCATGTGGTGAACAATGATTATACACATTGGAGAATGTATGCTATAGGTGGAAGTGCTAATCCAACTATCAATAGTCAAGGGAATAGATTTCTTGCTTCCAATGACAATACCTTCAAAGAGGTTAGTTAGATCCATGGACTAATAGTCTTTTTTTAGAATCGTCTCGAGTTTTCTGAGGTCATGTGTAGGTTAATCGCAGTTTAATCCTGAAAAACAAATAGAGACCTTATTTAATCATATTTAACCACAGTTTAACCGGGCTAATTTTGGACCATGTTCAGGTGACGAAGCGTGAGAATGCGGGACAAAGCCAATGGAAGAATTGGAATTGGAGATCAAGTGGAGATTTGATGTTAAATGGTGCATTCTTTAGGGCATCAGGAGCAGGTTCATCATCAAGCTATGCAAGAGCATCAAGTTTAGCAGCAAAACCATCTTCTGTAGTTGCTTCCATCACTGCAGCAGCTGGAACATTAAACTGCAAAAAGGGTTCACGTTGCTGAATTTAAAAAGCCTATTACTTTAGAAATAAAGGCAAGAAATGATCATGAATATGCCAATTTGTTGTAAATTGAAGTTTATAGACATTTTGCTTTGTAACTACAACCTTAGCTTGTGTCTGAAACAATCCACTTAGGTTGATAGACACATGTGATAGAGTTGATATAATTATATGTTTAATGAAAAAACCAGAAATGTTGATTTTTCTGTTGCTAATGTCTCTTTTCATGATTCTTTCTTTATGAATGAAAAGTGTTTGATTTGATCATGTGGAGCATAGATACACATCACATGAAGTGGAAGTGAGATTCAATTATCTTCATTGGTAACAGTAACCATGAAGATCATAGAAGGGGACCCATAAGCATGATCTTTAATGACTTGTGTCAGTAGCATCTACTATTATTTAGATCGATTGATTGATTTTTAAATTTTTCTCTGACATTCAAAGCAAATGAGAGATGATAATAATGCAACAAATATTGATCTTTTGTGAAAATCAATTAATGGTGTTTTATAAAGTGACAATGATTGAAGTTTGTGTCTCAGAAAAGATGCTGTTGTTATAAATGTCACCACCAAGTTTATTACTAGTTTAGTACTATGCTGATCTTGCAATGCAAAATGGAATTTTTGGCATTCAAGATGATATAGATTTGTCATGTGTCTCATTTAACTAATTTAGATCGGGAACAAGGATGGATCTTAGTCACATGACCTATATTTGATTGTTACAATTCTTAATTATCTTAGATTATTTAATAGTACATTAAAGTTATTGATTTTGTTTACTCTAAGACCAAGTTATAATATTCGGAGTACAATTATCATTCATTGGTTGATCTAGTGGTGATTGACGCAGGATTTGGTAGGGAGGACTACAGTTCGTTTTCCAGCAACTGTAATCGGGAGGAGGTTAAAACCACTTTATAATAGAATTGACACCCAAATCGAATTAATTGGTTCAATGGACCGGATATTGATGCTGAAAATTAAAAAAAAAATATATATTCGGAGTACAATTTGGAGGAGAGTGGATATCATTGCAAGGAGGATAAGTGATAAAAGCTCTTGCTAAAGTGTGTGATCTATTAGCTTGTCGCCTAGTAAAAACTACCGGAAAAATATTAAAGTTCTTGCTAAAGTGTGTGATCTATTAGCTCGTCGCCTAGTAAAAACAACCGAAAAAATATTGTGTTGTTTAACGGTTTTGAAAATTTTGCCACTGAAAAATTACCAGGGTGAGTCGCGGAACAGTTCGCTCTCTTTAAGACGTTTCGCAGCACTGTCCAAAAATAAGCAAAGCAGTCTTACTACCATGACTCCCCCATGATAAAACAGCTCAGTTCTATACAATATGATTACTACTTGCACAGTAGATATTCGGTCTAACAATACACTCTCTGATGGTACAAAGATCATTCGAATATGGTATAAATATCAATCGTAGTATCTGGTATATCGACCGATCGTAATAATTTCTTAAACCAAAAGATATTTCAATAATTCTCTAAAGAGAATTCAATAATAGTCATTTGACCACTCAAAATAATTTCTCAAACAAAGAGAAATTTGAATAATTCTCTAAAGAGAATCTAAAGATTATATTTGATAATTTCTCAACTCAAACGAGGAGACATTAACATAATTCTCTAAAGAGAATTCAAGAAAGTACTCGGAAAATTCAACAAGTAGAAAGAAAGGGGGAGAAGTTGACGCTTTGACAATTCTAAAGACGCGGAGTTATGAGAGTGAGGAAGGAAAAACTCAACAAAAAGAGTTTTTGGAGTGTTTTAGAATGAAACATGTGCACTCCTTATATAATGAAGTAAGCTAGTCAAGGAATATATTCTAAGCAATGTGGGACTTAAGAGTTTTTATAATTATATGCAAAACAGTCCAACTATCAAAACGCCTCCAGGATAAAACAGCCAAGTTCTATACTATACGATTACTACTTGCACAGTAGATAATCGGTCTAGAAATATACTCTCTGATGATACAAATACCATTTGAGTATGGTATAAATACTACCCGTAGTATCTGGTATACGGATAGTCGTAATAATTTCTCAAACCAAACAAAATTCCAATAATTCTCCAAAGAGAATTCAATAATAGTCATTTGACCACTCAAAATGATTTCCCAAACAAATAGAAATTTGAATAATTCTCTAAAGAGAATCCAAAGATTATACTTGATAATTTCTCAACTCAAACGAGAAGAAATTAACATAATTCTCTAAAGAGAATTCAAGAAAGTACTCGGAAAATTCAACGAGTAGAAAGAAAGAGAGAATAGTTGACGCTTCGACAATTCGAAAGACGCGGAGTTATGAGAGTGAGGAAGGAAAAACTCAACAAAAGAAGTTTTTGGTGTGTTTTAGAATGAAACATGTGCACTCCTTATATAGTGAAGCAAGCTAGTCAAAGAATGTATTCTAGGCAATGTTGGACTTAGAGTTTTTTTCAATTAACACGCAACCACACAAAAAATTCTAACAATGTGGGACTTAAGGAATTTTTTATATTCATCATATTGGAACATGGACATGTTTCAACAATCCATCACTTAAATTTAAAAAAGTGATTTTAGAAGTAACGTCAAACGTTTTTAAGATTATGCATAAACAAAGGTATCTAGGACTTAAATATTTGGGTAGCAAGTAGGATTCTAATTCAACAAGAGAGACAAAATTGTCTTGAACTCTATATCATACATTAAACCCGCATACAAAATTTTCTTAAGGTGTATTCTAATAGCACGTACTTTAATGGCCCTGCACGTGTATCCCAATTAAGTGAAGACTCTAGGAATTCCCCCTCAAAAATATATAGGAATCAGCCTAAGTTCCACAATCACAGAGGTGAGTCTATCAAGAGTACTCATGTAGCCTAGTTACTCCCTCATACATAGTATAGATCTCATTAAGAGTTTCTTAATCTCATCCTCTCATTGCTTCCAGATTCATGCTTTACTTATTTGTACTCGCATGATCATCTTATATTACTCGCAACTTTTTATTATCCATTGAACTTATTTCTTGGGATCTCCAGTCATTTAGGTCGGGTTACCATTATGAGCAACTCATTTCTATATAGGCATTAGTCTCGTATTTTTTGATGTATTCTGGACTTTCTCTCTAGCTAATCCTTTCGTCGAAGGATCTGCTAAATTTTCATCATTGCGTACATGATCCACTCTTACAGCTCCTTCAGAGATACAATCTCTAACAATATTGTGTTTACTTCTTATTTAACGTCTTTTACCATTATAATAACGGTTCTCAATTTTTTCAATAGTTGTGGTACTATCGCAGTTTAACAACACAACTGGTATAGATTTTTCCCATAAAGGGATATCAGCTAACAAGTATCTTAATCAAATTGCTTCTTCACTAGCAGGCACTAATGCTATCATTTGAGACTCCATCGTAGATTGTGTAACGCCCCAATTTAGATTATCTTACTTATTTAGATTATTTATGAATTTTGTGCGTTTATTTAATTATTATGTGGTGATAATTAAATTAATTTGGGTGGTAGGAGTGTGTGATCTTGAGAGAAAGTGTAAAGAGTAATTAGAAGTTGGTATATTTTATTTAAAATTGTTTTATTAATAAAAATAATTATTTAATTTTATTATTTAAAAATAATAAGATAAAAGGAAAAACAAGAGTTTGTAGAGATATTGAGGACAGGATGGAAATTAGGGAAAAGGTGAGGGTAAGGTAGGAATATATTAATGAGGGAATTAGGTTTTTATTTTAAAAAGGTAGTTAGGAGAAAAGAATTTCATCAGTACGTAGAAAAAGTGAAAAGAGACAAAGAGACAAGGGAGGCAAGGGGTTAGCTAGAGCTTGAAGGAGAAGAACCTCATCCGAATTTTTGCTAGGATTTAAGGTAAGGGGGAGAATAACTTTAATAAAAGGTATATGCATGAGGGGGTAGGGTAGAGGAGTCTTTAACATGCATTAGGACATTTGAATTTTTTGCTTAAATCTAAAATTTTGATTATGTTTTGATGTTACATCTTGTTAATTGTTGTTTTAGATGTTGGTTTTCATGTGCAAATGTGTGTGAAATATTCTGTTTTTGTTGGTATAAATTTCACCATTGTTGAACATTTGGGTGTTTTGGGGTAAATGTGAAAGTGTGAAAATACATTATTTTGTTGATGCTAATCTGTGATAAATTGTGAATTTGTGGTTTTAATTATTGGATAATTATTGTATGTCGAATTTTGAGACCGGAGTTTTTTAAAGAATCGAAATCGGAGGTCTGGAAGGCCTCCAACGATGGAAAACGCAAAAAAAAAATCTACATCCTGCGCAGCGATAATAGGCGTCAGCTGTAACACCCCATTTTTAGTAAATTATTTTAATTTAATTATAATGTTATGTGTTTATTTAGTTTATACGTGGGTAATTAAATAAATATGGGTGAGAGGAAGGGTGTGTGACTTTATGGTAGGGTGTGGAGAGTAATTTGAGATAGATAGAATAAATTAGAATTATTTTATTTAATTAAAATAATAATTTGATTTTATTATTTAAATAGAATAAGTAAATAAATAGAAATTAAGAGTCAGTAGAGATATTGAGGATAATTTGGAGAATACAGAGATAAGTGGGGATAAAATAGGGATAAGCTAAATGAGAGAATTAGGTTTTGTTTAAAAAGAGAGAAAAGTGAGGGTGGAGGGTTGACAGGACGTGACATTGAGATTTAGAGAGAGAGAGAGAGAGAGAGAGAGAGAGAGAGAGAGAGAGAGAGAGAGAGAGAGAGAGAGAGAGAGAGAGAGAGAGAGAGAGAGAGAGAGAGAGAGAGAGAGAGAGAGAGAGAGAGAGAGAGAGAGAGAGAGAGAGAGAGAGAGAGAGAGAGAGAGAGAGAGGAGAGAGAGAGAGAGAGAGAGAGAGAGAGAGAGAGAGAGAGAGAGGAACAATTATTAGAGAAGCTTGGAAGAATTTTGCAAGAGAAATCAAAGGTAAGGGCGTAGAATAGCTTATAATAAAATTGGTTTATGCATGAAGGGTAGGGTAGAGGAGTCTTTAACCTCCAATAGGATTAGTGGATTTTGTTGATGATCTTGAATTTGATTATTCTATGTGATTTGTGTTGTTATGAGTGTTGAATTTCATGTGTCAATGTATGAATAAAATTTAATTTTATTGTGTTCATGTATTTCCCACCATTGATGTTGTTTGAAAGTTTTAGGGAAATGTGAGACTATAGAAATCCATAATTATATTTATTAAATAGTTTAATTTAATGCTAATTGATGAGTAAATTATATAATAATTACAAAATAATTGTTTTATATTTTATTCAATTAATTATTTCAAAATAATTAAAATATTTAACTATTTCTAATAAATTAAATAACTTTTTTATTTCTCCGCTCTCAAATACTCTATATTCTTATTATTTATTAAATTATTTAAATTTTTTAATTCCCACAAAACACCAAAATAGCTCAAATAGAAATATTTCAACAAGACACACATATAATCACTCAATTTAAATCAAATAAATTAATAAAAAATAATTATCTAAAGTAGGGGTGTTACATTGAAAATATCTCCGATAGCACCTCTGGGGGAATTGATTGTTGTAGTCGGGCGTACTAAGCGTTTCCAACAACACCCCTGGATTCAGAAGATGCACGAGGCATTGTGGGGATGGATTGTTGTAGTCGGGCGCTCAAAGCGTGTCTGACAGTACCCCTGGATTTTGAAGTTGCACAAGACATTGTGGGGAATTTATTGGTATAGTTAGACGTACTAAGTGTTTCTGATAGCACCCCTGAATTCTAAAGACGCACGATGTGCTGTCGAGAATTGATTGTTGTGGTCGGGCACTCAAAGTGTGTCTGATAGCACCTCTGAATCTTCACATAGGCAAAGTTCCAGGGAGGTTTATTGTTGTAGTCGGACGTGCAAAGCGTCTCTGACAACACCCTAAAATCTTTAAGTTGGGTATCAACTACATTTGATAGTTTCCTGGTTCACTACTATGTGCATTCCTGTTTTTGGGGCCCTAAAGAGGGGGCAAGGCAAAAAGCAGAACTGCAAGAATATTATATATATATATATATATATATATATATATATATATATATTTCATTTCACTATTATATAATCAAATTACAAATACACTATTAATACATTACAGTCGGCCTTGAATGTATACCGAGCGCTCCACCCCGGATATGTTGATCGGGTAGCTTGATGGTTGGTAGATTTGGAGGGTCGGGCCCTTGGCTTGGGATGTGTCCACTACTATAAAAAATATAGTTAACCTCGGACGCGAAATGCATTTAACCTCGGTTATATATTTGTATCAGTATGAGTAGCTAAACACTCATAGGTTAGGTTTTGTACGATGAACTTATTTTGAACATATTGGGACACGTGTCTAATTTGTTATTGCATTAACAATTGAAGTTATATTTATATTTAATTATCTCTTTTGCCTAACATGTGTTATTTGAGATACTCTATTAATATGATCTTGGACGCATAGGGAATTCTGACCCTTAGCCTAGGCGTTTGAACTACGGATATTATTGTACTTATGTCGGTTGAATAAGGATATGAGACCTCTAGTAGTGGACTTGGAATTAATGTATTGTTACATTGCCTAATTTCACTTACGCTGGTTGAATAGGGATAGGAGACCTCTAGTAGGAATTAGTGATCTATATACCAAGGGATTGGGCATAGGGGCTTTGTTATTTCGCCGTGGAAATATAACGAATTTACCATTCTTGTAATACATTAGACATCAACAGGTACTTTGATAGTGGTTGCTCAAGAGATGCGACGGATGAAAGAAACTATCTCAAAGACATCAAACCTTATTCCAACTGCTATGTTAATTTTGGTGATGGTGCTAAAGTAAAAGTCATTGAAAAAGGACATTTAGACTATCATGGTCTACCTTGCCTTAATGATGTTTTATCAATTGATGGTCTTACTACTAATCTTATAAGCATCAGTCAACTATGTAATCAAGATTTATGTGTCAAGTTTAATAGTGTTGAATGAATTTTCAGAGATAAACAACACACTCATTTGATGAAGGGATCCAAATTTATAGACAACTGCTACATGTGGTCACCTTTTAATAAGAATTGACCTCAATCTTGTTTAATTTTCAAAATTGAAGAAACTAAGTTGTGGCACATAAAACTTGGGCACTTTAACCTCTAAAGTATGAGGACAATTGTTGGTGAGAAGGCTATTGTTGGCTTACTTGATTTCAAGATCGAAGAAGGTAAAATTTTGTGGTGACTACATGGTATGAAAGCAAACCAAGATGTCACATAAGAAGGTTCAACATCTTACAACTACATGTGTGCTTGACCTACTTCATATGGATCTCATGGGACCCATGCAAGTTGAGAGTCTTGGAGGAAAGAGGTATGTCTTTGTCTTTATTGATGATTACTCCATATACACCTGGGTCACATACATTCATGAGTAATTTGATACCTTTGTTGTTTTTTAGGGACTGTGTAATTGCCTATGACGTGAAAAAGGAGAGGAGATTATCAAGATCATTCGTATTTGAAGTGATCATGGCAGGAAATTTGAGAACTCAAACTTCTCTACCTTCTGCAATACTGAGGAAAATGCTCATGAGTTTC
Organism: Vicia villosa; assembly: GCF_029867415.1. NCBI lineage: Eukaryota > Viridiplantae > Streptophyta > Magnoliopsida > Fabales > Fabaceae > Vicia > Vicia villosa. The sequence goes on along the minus strand of NC_081182.1, from coordinate 55,393,901 downwards.
CTGCTCCCATTACACCTCATCAGAATAATGTTGTTGAAAGGAAGAATCGCACCTTGCAAAAATGGCTAGAGTTATGATTCATGCTAAAAATATTTCATACTATTTTTGAGCAAAAACAATGAATATTGTTTGTCATGTTCAAAACAAGAACAAAGACGAAAGCTTGATCATAAGATGTGATGAAGGCGTCTTTATAGGGTATTCCATTAACAGCATGGCATATGGGTGGTTAAAAAGCGCACAAAATCAATGATAAAATCCCTAAATGTCATTGTTAATGATGATCAAGCTGAAGTGATTCTGCACGAAGACGAAGATTTTGCTCTCACTAGTCAAAAATGTTGTGTAAGGTATTAGAGACCATAAAACTAACAACTTGTGGCCTGATGAAGAAGTTGGAGATCTAAATAAAAAAATCACTACAAGAAGAAAAGAGCTAATTAATTATGGAGAAATGATAATATATGTTTTATTTCAAAAATATCATTTAGTTTAGATCATTTTTAGATATTCAAGTTATAATAATGTGTGTGTGTATATATATATATATATATATATATATATATATATATATATATATATATATATATATATATATATATATATATATATATATACATATATATATATATATATATATATATATATATATATATATATATATATATATATATATATATATATATATATATATATATATATATATATATATATATATATATATATATATATATATATATATATATATATAAAGAATCACAATAAAATAACAAGTTTGATTTTATCTATAAGATAGAATATATTAAAAATTGACCATTAAAAAGAACATTGTTTGAAATATACGAAATGGTAAAAAAAAAAGTTAAGTATATGAAATAAAATTGAATTTTATACCATTTTTATCTTTTAAATTCATTTGCATGCACTTTCAAGTTATAACATGGAGGAACCTAAGAAGTAAGAGCACCAGGAGGCTAGCGGCAAGGAATCAAACTATCAAAGAATCTATGAACTCCGATCAATCAACGCAAGGCCGGCTTTTCACAGTTTTCAAAGACGTTGAATTCACTCTATAAAATTGCTAGTACTTCTAATCAAATATTTTCTACTTACAAAAAATTGCATAAACAAGATTATAATAGAACATGGCTCAACAATCTACATCACAAGCTCAACTTAGAAAAATATGCTTTCGGCAATCTTTTATTTCTTGGAGAGAAACTAGACGGCTGTTTAGTTAGCTTCAAAAAATAAAAGTGAATAAATAAGTGATTTTGTTAAGTGTAAATGAATTTAATAAAGAGAGACCGTTGGGAGTTGAGTAGAGCAGTTAGATTGTGATATGAGGAGGTGGGGATTAGATTGGTGAACTAGGAATGAAGTCCAATACACATTCACTTCAGTTGAATACTAAATATATAAGGACTTTTCATATAGAATTAAGGGCATAACTGTGCAAGAAATTAAATAAAATTATTTCTTGAGAAGAATATAACGTGGTGAAAACAACGTCAATACTAGTTTGCGGCTATCTTTAAGGAGGTGATGGTTGATACTTGATATCATATCGGATAAACATTACATTGTAGTAGAAAACTTATTTACAATTTTTTAATTGTGGTTTATACCATTTTCTAAAGAAAATATGACAAGTACACTTAAATTAGTGAAAATATGAGAAAATTGCATATGTATAAGAGGAAATTATATATTTGTTATATTTTCATTGAAAAATAATTTAAATCACACTTAAAGAATTGTATCGAAGTTGTCTCCATACATGTAGCAGCGCCTAAAACCCAATATATGTGGAGGCGCGTGTTTGATTCTATATCCAAACGAAATTTTTAGGATGTTCCATGCTTCTTTTGCCGAGTCTACATCATCAAATTTCTCAATGTTATCTGGATCAACACGTTGATGAATTATAAATAAAGCTTTATAATATTTTTCCTCAAATTTTTATGTGCAGTTTTTTGTTCATTTGTAGCATTCTTTTCAATTGGTGTTACTTCATTCTTCACAAGATCTCAAAGATCTTGATAGCAGAAGATAACTTTTATCTGCTTACACCAATTTTCATAATTCTTATCTTTTAAGATTGGAAGATTTGCTGGAAAGTGTCCGTTTGGATGATTCATCGTGCTATGCTTTCCAAAGATCACAGCCAGTGTTTTAGATTTCATATGTTAGAGTTAACCCCAAACTTGGAGATAATATAAATCAATCTTTCTGATTGATTACGCCTCCTGGTCTTCACTCTTCACTCGAGTGTCTCAATAACTCCCTGATTGGAAGATGATTCAACTGCGTAACGAATATGAGAGAAGATAAATTGAGAGAGAAATTAGGATTTTGGGAGAAAGGGGGAGAAGATGGAATAGAGTCTGCAGAGTTTCTCTCTGCTTTCAACTAGAAATTTTGTTCAGCATTTTTCTCCTTTTTATTTACAACAATAGAGTACCTCCCTATTTATAACTAAGTTTGTTTGTTCACCAGCAAACTCTAACGAACTCAACTAATACACAAAACAATTGCTAAGTTCAACTATGTCAAAATACACTCGTTCGGCAACTACATACTTCAACAACTACTTGATATATTCGACTCTCTATCGAATACAATTAATATAGACTATGTCGAATATTGCTTAGCACAAAGAATTACACATTAAACACACTACATAATCCCTTGTATCTAAGTTATCTATATTTATCATATTTATCAATCTCTTGAACAGTTCGACATGCACAACCTTCGCCGTGATGTATGTAATCTGATTCTCGGTTCTCCAGTATTCCAAGTGTAGCTTCCTTTTTGCTACTTTCTCTCAAAGATAATAGAACCTCATCTCGATGTGTTTACTATTTCCATGTGCTATCAGGTTCCAGATTGATAGCAGACATGTTGTCGATCTTCATGGTTATTGCTCTATGATTTTGCCCAGTAATTTCTTCGACCAAATTCACCATCCACCTTTTTTGACATGCACATAGAAAGACAACTATATACTCAACCTAACATGATGACAACACTACTACAGGTTTTTTTCTTGAGCTCCAACCAACTGGTGCACCATCTAGCATAACACACATAACCAGTTGTGGATTTTCTATCATCTACATCACCACACCAACAAGAGTAGGTGTAACCCACTAGTTTGCATTATTTTCTTTCATCTATTGCAGGAAAAAAATGTCATAGTCGAGAGTTCCTTCGAGATACCTTGGTATCCTTTTCGGAGCTGCAATGTGTGATACCTTTGGCTTATGCGTGAATCTACTCACCATACCTACATCGTATACTAGATCAGGTTGTGTGACAACGGCAACTTAATAATCCAATAAGTCTTTTATAAATAGATGGATCGATATCTTCTTCATCTGAGTCGTTCGACAGTTGCAAACTTGGTTCAGTAAACATCAAAGTTGCATTGCAGTATTCCATCTCAAATATTTTGAGTATCTCATTTACATATCACTTATGATGCATCATCAGGCCTCTATTACTTTATAGAATTCAATATCGAGGAATATGAAATGTTTCCCAGGTCAAACATTTCAAACCCCTTGCTCATATCACCTTTGAAGTCTTCGATCTCCTTCTTTCAGCTACATGTTATCAACAGGTCATCAAAATAGAGACATGGTATAAGCAGTTCACTCCCGCTTCTTCTGTCATATACTCCATGCTCAGTTGTTCACTTCATAAATTTCTTTTCTCTTATGAAACTATATATCTTCTTATTCCAAGCTCTTGGAGTTTGTTTAAGTTTGCACAGGGCTTTATGCAGCATGTATACCTTGCTTTCTTGGTCTCGCTTCACAAAATCAATTGGTTGTGCAACATAAACTTATTCATCTAAGGGGCCATTCATAAATGCAGATTTCATATCCATCTGACACATATACCGGTTGTTCATGTTTGCTAGACCAACAAATAACTTGATTGTTTCAATTCTAAAAACTGGTGCAAAAACTTTGTCGATGTCGGTTCCTTCACTCTTAAGAAATCCTTTAGCTACAAGTCTTTCCTTGTGTCTGGTTACTTATCCTTTGGGATTCAGCTTCACATTGATTGCCTTTTTATCTTTTGGAAATTCGACTAGTGAACAGGTGTTGTTAACTTCTATCGACTTCAGTTCCTCATTCAATGCTTACATCCACTCTGAGTCCTTAAATGCCTCAGTTACATTGACTGGCTCAGTATCTGCATAGAAAACATAATGTACCAGCTAACCTTCATCAACTACCATGTTATCTAATTTAATATCACATTCTTGCAACCTTGCAAGCATTATTCTTATTCTTTGAGGTTTTCTTGTGCCTGCTTGACCTATGACTTCTTCTTGTCGAATTCCTATGTCCGTTTCACTAGCTAGTTCATCAAATAAGAATAATTTTTCGAGATGCATAATCCCTATTTTCTTACACAATACAGTGAAATATTTCGACACATATTCTCCACCACTATTAGTTCTCATAGTCTTGAGTTTTCGACCACTTTGTCTCTCTAGCATAGATTTAAAATTTGTGAACACCTCAAACATATTACTTTTCTTCTTGATTAGGTATGTCTATAGTTTTCGACTGAAATCATCTATGAATGTAACAATGTATCTATTATCTTCAATAAAATCCACCAAGATAGGACCTCACACATCATAATATATCACTTCAAGGATTCCTTTTGACATGCTTCCTACATATTTACTAAAGTTATTCTTGTCTTGCTTTGCTTGAACACATTCTCCATACACTTCATTTGGAATGTCGATTTCTGGTAAACCTGAAACCATGTTTCTTCTCTTTAGATCTCGTATGTCTTTGAAGTTGAGATGCCCAAGTCTATAGTGCCATATACATTCACCCCTTCTATCTGCAGTTGCTAGACACTTGTGCTCCATCATATCAAATTCAATATTGAAGGTTATGTTCTGAGACATAGGTGCCTTCAAGATTAATCTACTACCTGAGTCAACAACTCTCATCATTTTATCTTCAATCAGCACTTTGTAATTCTTCTCAGTCACTTGCTTTATGTTGAGCAAATTACTTTTTATGCCTGGTGTGTACAATACATTAGAAATTACTAACCTTTTGCCATATTTTCTCATAATCACAACATCATCAATACCTTCACCAGCTAGGATATTATCATTTGCGAATTTCACCTTGTTCTTTATTTAGGGACTCATTCTGACAGACCAATATTTCCTTCCAGCCATGTGTGATGAGCATCCTGAGTCCAAGTACCATTGGTCCTTGAGTCTTTCTTCCTCTCTCGTTGTGACCATCAGCAACATCTCTTCTTCTTCATGTTTTACAAGCATTACATCATTTTCTTGATTATTTCTTTTGTTTTCAGGACAATCACTAGCATAGTGACCATGCTTCTGACAATTGTAACAGTGAATGTGACTTTTGTCGGGTTTTCTTCCACCATTTCTTCCTTTACCTGCAGCACCACCTTTGTGATTTCTATGGTTTGACGGTCTTCTCTGATTTGACCAATTTCCTTCATGTTGGTTATCTTCATTATTCAAATTGATGTAACCTCCTCTACCTCTGCTATTGTTCCATCTTCCGTTGTCTTTCTTTTCTTTTCTTGATTGTGCTTGTAGGGCTACATCACCTTTCGTTTTGCTTGCAAATATTTCAGCCATTCTTTGTTCACGAGATTCAAGCGTCCTTTGAAGCTTTTCTTTTGTCAAGTTTGGCAAATCTTTTGATTCTTCTATGGCTACTACCACGTGATTGAACTTTGGATTCAATGACCTCAAGATCTTTGAAATTACTGATCTTGATGTCAACATTTCTCCATACGTCTTAATTTGATTCATTACTTTTGTAACCCTAGTAATGAAATCAGTCACGCTTTTAGTTTCTTCCATCTGAAGCAACTCATATATTCTTCTATGAGTTTGTAAGCTCACCTCTTTCACCTTTTCTGCACCTCCAAACGATTTTTCCAAGATGTCCCATGCTTCCTTCGCTAAGTCTACATCGCCAATTTTCTCAAAGTTGTTTGGATCAACGCATTGATGAATTATAAAGAGAGCTTTATGATTTTTCTTTATCAAATCTTTATGTGCAGTCTTTTGTTCATCTATGGCATTCTCTCCAACTGGTGTTACTTCGTTCTTCACAAGATCCCAAAGATCTTGATAGCAAAAGACAACCTTTATCTACTTACACAAATTCTCATAATTCTTATCTTTTGGGATTGGAAGATTGGTTGGAATCAACTCCAAACTCTGAGATAATCCGAATCAATCTTGATGAACAAGAATCAATCTTTATAATTGATTACGCCTCTCGTTCTTCACTCTCCACTCGAGTGTTTCAATCACTCCTGGATTGCAAGATGATTCAACTGCGTAAAGATTATGAGAGAAGATAAATTGAGAGGAAAAATGAGAAAACGTGAAAATTAGGGTTTTGGGAGTAAGGAGAAGAAGATGGAATAGAGTCTGCAGAGTTTCATTATGCTTTCAACTAGAAATTTTATTCATCCTTGATCTCCTTCTTATTTAAAACAGTAGAGTACCTCTCTATTTATAGCTGAGTTTAGTTGTTCACCAAGCAAACTCTAACTAACTCAGTTAATACACAAAACAACTTATAAGTTCAACTCTGTCAAAATACAATCCTTCGATAACTACATACTTCAACAACTACTTATTATATAATCAACAAATATATGATTTTTGATAGAAACATTGTTGAACGACAACTTTATTAATATTAATAAATATGATTTTTTGGTTAAAACCTCCAATGACCAAAAACTCAATGGAAAAAATGGTGCAAGTAAGAGTAAGATCATCCATGTTACAAAAAGTTAATTGGAATAAAAATTAATGTGTATGATATTCCACGATCTCAAATACATATTGCATGCAAAAACTTTCAAATGATAAACATTGCTTCCAAATGTTAAGGTCATATGGAAGGGTCATTTACAACTCGCTGCAAGCTTTCCATAGTATTTTTTTCTTGCTTGTTTCATAAGCTTTTCACAAGAATATTATTGTAGACATTTTTTAAGGTATCCATTGAATATGAGCCAAATTATAATCCTAAAAAAATGTTACCATGTGCTTTTTTAATGATAAGTTAAGAAACATAATTTTACCTCATTTAACTACCAATGTAGTTTGAAGCACAATTACAAATGAATGATATAAAAACAAAATGGGAGATTCTGATGGTGTCATCTCCAAGAGTACTTCTTATATAAGACAGAAATTTCATATATAACTCAAAGTAACTATTATTTTTGTTAGTATATTTTCTTATTAATAATGTCCTCCTAACTCCTGAAAAGGAAAATTTGTCACTAATTAATCAATTAGTAATTGAGTATGAGTTGACCTTGGAAGAAAGATACCTCATATATAGTGAAACAATTGTAGGGTCCCTAAATCCACAAATCACATTTGACAAACCTTTTTGTTTAATCAAAAATTTATGATCCTCTTCCACAGTTTACTACCTATATATAAGCTCAATTTTATGTCTCTTAAAGAACAAGTCACTACTAATCTTCTCAAGTATGGCACTTCCAACCACACTAATGTTCCATTTGTTGCTTCTTGTCCCAGTTTTCATACATTCTTCTTCAGTTCAAGATCCTGAATCAGTGGTCCAACAAGTCCAAAAGTATGTTATCTAGTACAACCTTTTAGATATATGTGACCAATTATCTTTAAAAATAGAACATGAATCATGAGTTAATTTTGTTTGTTTGTTTCTGTAGGAGCATTATTGAGAATGAGAAGAGAAGAAAATTGGGTTATTATTCTTGTGGCACAAACAACCCAATTGATGATTGTTGGAGATGTGACCCCAATTGGGAAAAAAATCGCAAACGTCTAGCCGAATGTGCTATCGGATTCGGCAGACATGCGATCGGAGGCAAAGATGGAAAATACTATATGGTCATTGACTCATCTGATGACCCGATAAACCCCAAGCCAGGAACATTAAGACATGCTGTTATCCAACAACAGCCATTGTGGATCATTTTCAAACACGACATGGTGATTAATCTTAAAATGGATCTTCTCATAAACTCCTACAAAACAATTGATGGTAGAGGAGCAAATGTACACATTGCAGAAGGACCATGTATTAGAATACAACAAAAGACTAACATCATAATTCATGGTATACATATTCATCATTGTGTACGAGGTGGGAGTGGCTACGTGAGTGACTCGCCTAATCATCGTGTGATGAAAACTCGGTCGGATGGTGATGGGATTACGATCTTTGGTTCGGAACATATTTGGGTGGATCATTGTTCTTTGTCGAATTGTTTTGATGGTTTGATTGATGTTGTTCATGGATCAACGGGGGTTACTATTTCGAATAATTATATGACACATCATAACAAAGTTATGCTTTTTGGACATAGTGATTCTTATCAAGAGGATAAGAATATGCAAGCTACTATTGCTTTTAATCATTTTGGTGAAGGTCTTGGAGGAAGAATGCCAAGGTAGCTTAATTAGCTCATTTTTCTATACCGCAAATTAATTAACCCCTAATAGTTCGTATGTTTTTCTCAAGGTCTCCGTATTTCGAGAGATTAATCTTATAACATTTTGAATATTTGCAGGTGCAGATTTGGATACTTTCATGTGGTGAACAACGATTACACGCATTGGCAACAGTATGCAATAGGTGGAAGTTCGTCCCCGACTATTTTTAGTCAAGGCAATAGATTTCTAGCTCCGGATGATGATGATCACAAAGAGGTAAAAGATACATATTTAAAAAAACTAAAAACAATATGAATATACTATACTAGTTGCTAACTAATGAATGTAACTATGTGTTCCAAAATATGACAAACAAATACATGTCACTATGTGTTCTAAAATATGATGTGTTAATTGATTCTTTGTCATTTTCAGATTACAAAGCACTTTGACTCATCAGAGGGTGAATGGAAGAACTGGAATTGGAGGTCTGAAGGAGATCTAATGTTGAATGGTGCCTACTTCACACCGTCGGGGGCAGGAGCATCGTCTTCGACTTATGCCAAAGCCTCGAGCATGGCGGCACGACCACCTATGCTTGTGGCTTCAATGACAGCAGGAGCTGGAGTTCTTAGTTGCAAAAAAGGTTACCAATGCTACTAGAGTTCTAGAATATTTAGTAGGGGCGTTGCAAAATTTGGTTTCTTGATGAAATGAGGAATAGCAATATCAATTAGGACAAGTGACATCCATTCCCATAAAGGGTAATGTAAGATAGAAGCGTGTTGTAAAGTGGTAGTAATTACAAATATTTGAAACAAAACATCTAGGCATTGCCTTATATTTCCGTTGCTTTTCATTTTTCTTGACCACTATTCTGTATATTTCATGGGGGTGTTGCCTTGTGTAAAGTTGAAGAATCTAGAAAAAGTGTCTAAGGAAATTGCATCGTTGAATTGTCACTCGATGTTGATTTGACTTTTTTCTAAAGAGCACTCTTTGTTTTTATCGGTTGCGGCGATGGTTTCTTTATAGGCAATGTTCTTTGGTTGCTCTTTGATGTGGAGTTTTATGTTGTCATCGACTTTCAAAAATCTCTCTTGAATCATTTCTCATTGGATCAAGATAGATATATTCAATTTACCGTCCCAGACCACACCATCATCATCAAACCAGCACTTTTTCATTTAGGGTAAATATCACCTATACGTATCAATCTAGAAAGCTTCATTTTATTTGCAACTAAACTAGCACACAGAAGATCGTATGTCTTTCTAAATTTACAATCAAACTTCAAACTATATGTCTTTATTTTCTCTGATCGTTTGACTTCTTGATAAATAAAATCCAATCTTTCCAATACCACGTCACCTTTAACCATTTTTCCATCTTCACCCTAAACTTGTTTGGTCCCTACTACAGGTTTAAATTTTCTTCTCATTTTTTTTGTTAAATGATGCCTACAAAGTAATGCATAGAATGTAAGAAACACCTTTACAACTGAATTCATCAGTGCGGTATCGTGATCGGTTACAATGACCTTTGGCAAGTTTTCTAGGTCCTTCAACATAGTCTTGCACACTTCCAAAGCTCATGTAACATTGTCCTCTTTTTCGCTTTTCAAAAATGCAAAACCCACTGAAAAAGTCATCTTTGTTGAAATAACACCAACAATTTTCTAAAGTGGAAACTTATACTTGTTGGTCTTGTATGTTGAATCAATTATGAGCACAATGGTAAATGTGTTGAACAACTTAATGGAATCGAAATGAGTTCAAAATATATCTTGAATAGTGACTTCATCCCCACTCACTTTGTACCTAGAAACATAGTAATCTTCCAGAAGCTTCAACAATTGTCGCATTTCAGTTCTTGATCCTCTTATCGCCTTGTTGTTTACGGCACATTGTATATTTTTTTTATATTTGGGCGACACTATATTGAATGTTATGTCAGAAACAAGATCCTTATCCTCAGGATTAAGGCAATATACAACAGGATGATCGACTAACTTGTGACGTAAGTCATGATTATGTATATCATAAACTACACTAAATTTACATGTAGTATTCACCTTAAGGTATTCATGCACCTTAAAAAGACATCCACATTTTCTCATTCTAGTATCATCTCGTTTCAACTTCTGAATAGATTGTTGATACTTGAAACTTCTTTTGCATACTATTGTTACAAAAGTATGTCTTCTATTAGAACCATTATCGGACCTCCCGATTACAACGTCGAACCCCAGTTTGACGGTCTCTATTCGGAACCATTGGAACATATGCTAATGAACAGCAAACTCATGTTTACTTGTAAATTATTCACGAACATCTACCTTGACATCAACCGTCTAATGTCTAACTTGACATAAACTAGTTTAACATCATCTTCGACATCACCCGATTTAACACTATTCACCACTTCACCTGGGTTAACATCCATATGCATGGTAACTTTGGAGAAAGTATAATAGTGCACCATATCTACGCTCAATCATAACAGAAAAACATATTTAATATTAAAATTCAACTTTAAAATAATTCGGAAGTGCGTATTTGAAACACGTGTAACCTAAACTGGAAATGCATCTTTAGACTCAACGTTAATTTTTTACATCAAAATTAGATTAAAACAAACAATAAGGAGAGAGATACATGTACATTACCTTGAATTTTACCTTCTTTTGCACCTTTTGATATGATAAAATACAATAATAATATTTTAGAGTGCAAAAGTTTATTGAAAATTGAAGAATATTTTTTAAGGGTTTTAAGAGAAAAGTGTACTCTTTTTTTTTATAATAGAGAAAAGTGCAAAGTGACATTTTCTTAAATTTCTTGCTTCACAAATCTAAAAAATGCATTTCTTAAATTGGCACTAAATTGTGAAATAAACATGCTCAGTGAATAAACACTTTTTCAAGAGTTATTACAGAAATGCATCTACAACTTCATCCTTTCATCATGTCCATAATCATTTTCAAACTCTTCTTTGAAGATGCATTTCCAATCTCTTTTTTGATATAAAATCAAGGTGTCTCACTTGGTACATTGTGTCCATAATTTCCTATGCAATCCTGATTAATTTGGTTGGGTAGTCATTATTTGAGCATTTAGACATTGGCTACTTTTAACATATGTAACAGCCAATACCTATAATTGGATAAGAGAAACAAATACTTGGTAAAAAGAATAAAAATAAACTTGTGTTCATGCGATAAATAATGGATATTGCAACTTTGGCTAATTAGTTAAATATACAATAATACAAAGCCAACCATGTTGTTTTATCTTACAGTATCGTATTCTAATATACTCATACAAATAGGTTTGAATTTGTAGGATTTAATTAGATAGACATGCAGTATTAAATATATAAAATTCCTTAAAACATTGTCTGTCTCCAGATCGGGCAATTTGGTGGCTTTCCTCAGAATCCAGGACACGATCCTGTTGAGTTCATAATAATCAAACTAAATATAAAAATGCATCAACCAAAAGAACAGTCGCCCTTAATCCAATACAAAAACATGCCAAAATCGTAACATAAATATACTTCAAGTTAAAATACAAACTGACTAAAATCATACAGGCCGAACAAAAATACCATCAGCAATTCTGAACCATGACATGCAACATAAGTTCAAAAATAGATATACTAGTACTCAGATGGAGAAATAACATCATCGATTTTCAATATCATCTTGACAACTTGAGTAGCAAGCAATATCTGTTGCTGCTTTCCGATCAAAGTTTCAAAGACATTTTGCTCCCGCATGTCATTTGTGCCAACATCATTGCAATCAATGCCAAAGTGAGGATTATTATCCTGAATAAAGAATTTAAGTCAGTGTCAAGACAAACAGAAAACTATAAAGACATCAATTAGCAATCAAGCAGACAAAAAAAAAAACGTATTTGACCCTGCGTAGTAATAACCAGGCTAGCAGACAGTGTTCAATTATAACCTTTATTTGTTGAGACTTCACAGCAGATAATGTTTCAATTGGTTGGAGACCGCTATTTTCAGCAAGGGCCATAGGGATAGATTCCAAAGCATCCCCAAATGCTCTAATGGCATACTGCAAGGAAAAGAAAAAATCACAATCAACAGAGCATTAATGAATTGCCAAATAATAGCAAATAGTATGACTAATAAGAATACATTTGATCCATAACAAAAGACAGCAAATAAATGGTCTTTCTTAGAAAAATAAGGTGAAGAGGTTTTCAATGTTAATTCCTAAAACTTATGTCAATTTTGCTTGCTAATAAGGGGCAATTGTGTGCATATTATAGAAACAATGAAGATGAAAAAAAATATCCTTGTAAATAAACTATGGGATTTTTTAAATATATCTTTTTGATAAATTAAGGGATTTTGACTAAGTTTTTAATCTTCAATAAGGAATATTTATGTTACTAAGTGTCAAAATTAGTCTTTTAATTAGTGAAAAATGCATTTGAATAACTTTACTAACTTATAAAAAATAATGAAAAATCAATTTTGAAAATATGAAGAAAAAAATCACTTCTTTTAAACTATTACAAATAGGAAATGATAAATAAAAGCCTTATTAGCAAGTTAAAATGATCAATAAACGCCAATTTAAGAAAATGAAAACATGACAAGTTTCCATAAGAATCAACACAGAATAAATTAACTATGGCAACAATGAAGATATGTGAAGACTAGACGAAACGTATACTTGACATGAGTTGAGGAGAAGAATATTCACATATTCATAGATTTATATAATGTGAAATATATATATATATATATATATATATATATATATATATATATATATATATATAATTATGTATAGTCTGGTGGGGTTAGAAAGTGTTGATGTACCAAATGCTTAGAACGTAAGAAGGTTAATATTATTTAACGGGACAGTGTTGACAACATTGTATACTATATGGCGTATTGTGAAGCTATAGTGATATAGCGCCATTATTGCTGCTAACATAGGGCTTAGGTGGTTTGCACATGTAGACCTTAAACCCCAAGGACTAGAGGCATGGTAAGACCTAGAAACTAGAGACTGGTGAGTAGGATAGAAATATGATAGAACTTTATGGTGTTGCGTGATCAATGTAGCCTATTATTGAGGTAAGGCTAATATGCTGCAGAATGCAGTTTCTGGGTATTTTAAATCCTATTTATAGATTTTTCTTCTATGGTTTAGTTTGGACTATATAAACTAAACTTAATACTTTGCCAAAATAAGGGACAAGATTTTCAGTGAGATTGAGACAACTATAACACTTCATTATTTTATTTCACCTCTTTTTAAAATTTGAAAGTTAACAATTAGATTAATTTCATATTTTAAATTTAAATATTTTGGCTTGGACTCAGAATAAACAAACAGGATATAAATGTTTGCAAGATAAGAAATTAACCCCAAGTTAAAAGGGCCTATTAGCAATTATAAAAGTTAAAGAACAAATTGGGATGAAAGTGAACCTTGAAGATGCCAATTTACAAATACCTCAAGTTTAGAAAGATTGGAAGCAGATCTCCCAAATAAATTAAACTGTGGGTTAATAATTGCATACCTGTTCTACTCCAGGATATTTGTCAGCAGCTGCTTCGACGGCAATAGAGCATGCAATCTCAGCTGAACCACCACCATACACAATTGAGTTATTGCGAATAAGATTCCTGGCCACACAAAGTGCATCGTGAATACTACGCTTGGTCTCTTCAATGATCATTTTGTTACCTGCCAGTATGAAACAAGACAGACTAGGTTAATTAGTCAAGAATACTCATATCAGTCTTCAAAGTGTACACCATAAAGCTCCATAAAAAGTGATAATACTACATAGTCTCAACTCTCAAGTAGTATAGTAGTAAATACAGTGTCAAACAACAATACAAATCGAAAACCATCTCTCTCGTATAAGATGACTAATTACATCAAATTCAGTGCAGACCAGTAAGGCGAATATGTCAAAAAGTACACCTCACCTCCACGAATGAATATTGTTACAGCCCTGGAATTGGCACAGTGCTCGATGTATAGCATCCGGTCTTTAGTTGTTCCAAATGCTTTCTCTCTAACGATACCAGCCTATAACAGATTAACATTAATATTAACTACAGCCAAATCTACAAACAGACAGCAAAAGAATCATTGGGTAAAAGGCAGCCACCCTGCCAAGCCATCAACAGGCAGGGATGTCAATATACTAGCACATACATGTATTAAATTAATTTCCCCACTTTTGTATGTGAATTAAAAAATATATATAATTATATATTACATTGCAAAAGAGGAAATGTCCTGGTAAGTGGTAATCCATACATAAAATCAAGATTGTAATGATACCTTTCCTAACTTTTCTGCAGTTAACTCCTGGAACCTAGGAACAATTCTTCCACCTTCATTTACAAATAGATAATATTTTTGTTAGTTAATAGATATGGATCAGTAATAACTTAAAATAAACTATACCCAATACTCACAAGTTACACAGTTATAAAAAGAATATTCTGAGTTTTCAAATCAAAACAAATCCTAATTGAAGCATACCTGTAGCTATGGCAATCAATTCCAACTCGACACCACCAACCCACCTAACAGCTGGCAAGTTCCTGTGCATCAAGAGATGGTTTGCTTCATCATCGAAACCCCATTGGCAAATAACAAGGGTTGCACCTACATCCTACAAATCAATATAAATCATCTTTTTCAATAAAGTTCAACCCCATTCAAGCAGGCAAAAAAAGTTTATCAGTTATAAATAAATCAATTTGAACATAAATCCAAAATAGTTCACACACGAGCTAAAAGCAAGAGAAGTATGTTCCACTCATATAACAAAGTTGATATGAAAAAATTATGCAAATCAATATAAATCATCATTTTCAATAAAGTTCAACCACATTCAAGCAGGCAAAAATAAGTTTATAATTATAAGTATATCAATTTGAACATAAATCCAAAAGAGTTCATACACAAGCTAAAAGCAAGAGAAGTGTGATCCACTCATATAACAAAGTTGATATGATAAAAAATATATATGTAAATAGAAGGTTAAAAAAACATTGCCATTAGTAGAAATATTAACAAGACTATCCAACCTTGCATTGTTTAACCATGTCATCAAAATACTGCTGCTCTTGTTTCCTTAACGTCTGAAACTTCTCCACTGTGTCGATATCAACCTTATGCTTGGTTTTTGGCTTCGGGGGCTCAAATGGGCAAGTCAGTATAGCAATGTTAGCATCTACAATTTGCTTTGGCATTTGAGGATGGCTCATATCCTTGTCAACAATGATTCCATACACCAACTCAGTATCTTCCAATTTCCCACCAACTTTACCTTCTACTTTAATTAGATCCAAGTTAACATCTTTCCTCTCTAAATCAGCAACAGCAAGAACAGCTTTTACAGCAATCTCAGCCAAGCTACGCTTACACCGATTCACACTGCAATATTAAAATCAAAATATTCATAAACTCATAAATATACAACACTTGATAAATCACACAAAACAAAGATACAATACAGATCATGTATTAACTATCATCCTAACTTACATTTTGGATGACAGTGTAGTCATACAAGTCTGAATCAGAGGCTCCAAAATAGTTTCTCCAAACTCAAACTTATTAGCAATTCGTTCGAGATTTTCAACAGCAATCCTGGAAGCCATTTCATATCCCTCAGCAATCCTAATAGGATGAATTCCCCGTTCCAAAAGCCTCTCAGCTTGCTCAAGAAGAGATCCAGCCAACACAACAACACCAGTGGTACCATCACCGATCTCATAGTCTTGACTCCTCGACAACTCCACCATCAGCTTCGCAATCTGGTTGTCAACATCCATCTGCTCCAATATCGTTGCTCCATCATTCGCTGCACACAAACACACAAAATGTTACTCTAAATTTGCAATAACAACGAATACCAGATGTTAGGGTTTCATGAAATGGAAATGAAGAGAGAAATGGAAAAAACATACAGATGATGACGTCGCCGTCGGGGCTCTGAAGCATCTTGTCCATGCCTTTAGGACCGAGAGATGTTCGGAGGATACGAGCGACGGCTTTACCGGCGGAGATGTTAGCTTTCTGAGCATCGAGACCTCGAAGCCGGTTCTTCGTTTCTTGCTCTCTGAGGATTATGAATGGTCTTCCGAACTCGTCGAAAGCCAACGCCATTTTGTTCTATAAGATTGTAAACCCTAACCCTATGGTTCGCAGTCAGAGAAAACTGCGATCGGAAAATGAGAAGGGAGAGGTAGAAGAAGTGTAGAACCCTAAACAATGACACACACACTCTCAAGTTGCTATTGCTATGCTTCTAACTCCTTCCTTATGGTTCCCACCTTTTTCTGAGATTTTTCAATTACAGGCCCGATGAAGTTGGGCTACTTCTTTATGGGCTGGGCTTTTAGTTTTGTGCTAAGGGAAGAATCTTCATGCCACCTTCTTAAATTTACTTGGCACCCACACCCCCTATGTGTGATTTTGTACGTTTTTAAAATAATATAATTGATCTCCACCGAAAAAATATAATAATAATAATATAATTAATTTTAAAAGGTGATAAAGAATTGATTTTAATCTCTGTAAAAAATTTAGTGTAAAGAATTATTATACATTCAACTAATTAGACTATTTTAAAGTGTCAAATTATATAGTTGTTTTAAAATTTACAGTCTGATTTGGCGGATACATAGTTGTCATTGATTGATAGTGTAAAAATTATTTATATTGTAAGTGCATCATCTCTTTTTTCATTGAATATATGTTTTAATAGATTTTACAAAATCAAATATGGGTTTTCGCAGCTCTAACTTACTAAGAGTTTCTCACATCTATGTTTGACAAAATTTGAATAATATTATTAAATTTTGAGATTGTTATGTCAAAAAGGTTTACCATCAAATTAAATATTTGAATTATTTTTAAACTCTACTACTACCATTTCTTACATGTCTCTATCACCTAGGATCATATAATCTAGATTTATATTTCAAATATTCACCACAATGGTAACCTTGGTTCACAAGTAAAATCACTTGAAGAGTGGGATAATTGATGTCATATTTGTAGTGATGAAGAAGATTACTATAAGACAACAAGTTTTTGAAATGTTGGAATTTTGAATTTTGGGTTGTACGCATTATAAGATCAAATTTTCTCATACACATTATAGGTTGTATGACTCGAGTAACGTCGTGGTATTTCTATCATGTGTTTTAAGTCGAAAAGTGGTTTCTAGCCTTAAGAATCTTAGTTACCTCAACTAGTGACTATTTTTTACTAAAGACAACCTCTATTATTTGGGTAACAGATAACTTCATTTGAGTTATTTAATGTCAAAACAATTGGATGCATCACTTATGTCTCAAGTACTTAGGTTTATCTTAAATATGTTCTTAAGTAATTTTGTGATGTCTGCGAACGAGCATGCGAGGTGCTCCATCTTTTAGTTTTACTTTGCTTTTAGTATGCATGAGTAGTAAATATGATTAGCATTCTCAAGATATTAGACAATACAAATTTCCTACAGGTTTTGAGCCAGGAGAAATTGCATATGATTATGACTTGTGAACTGGAACTAATTTGGAGAAGTTCTAAAATGATTAAATGGGGTTGAGTTGTAATATTAATGGATAAGGATGAGCATAAAATGCCAAAAATCTCCAAAAGCTGCCACAACACAACGGTGCCCTAAAGTCGCCTCGAAGTTGTGATGGAGCTGCCATAAGGTCATGTTGTCTTCTATGTGCATTGTACTATCATAGTGTATTAACTAGCAAAAGGGGAGTATGTCTTATTTTTTTGCCTAAAGTTAATGCATAATTGAAAAGGCCCAAAATCCAAGGAGAAAGACAATGTGCAACTAAATTTATCTTGTATGAATGGATATGCATTTACAATGAAAAGGAGGTTTGTCTAGATTTATTAACATCTAACACGGCAGCGCAACGGTTAAGTAACGTTGTTTTATAAAATGTGACGCGGGTTTGAATTTTTGAGGTATTGTTTTGCACAAAAAATTTGTTATTTCAATGATTAACTAAATTTTATTACTCGTGTTTCCTAATTAGAAACTATATCTAACCTATATGGTTAAATGTTTGCTAATTAACAATTTAGACGTCATCAATATATTACACGTATTTGAACCATAAATAAGAAATTATATCTAAAAAAATCTTAACTAAATATTTATCTCATGCCATGACTTGCTTTATTTAATCTATATAATATTTTTTCTTCAAAATTTTTTTATCTCATTTCAATTAAGTTTTATTATTTCATAGATCAATCAAATATTTATTGCATTTGAACAAATTTTTATTAGTTTATATATTAATTAAATAATTATTTTCTCTTGAAATTAATTTGTATTTTATTTTCTTTTGAAATAATTTATGTAATATTATTTTGATAAAAAAATTAATATAATTTTATCTTAAATTTTATTTTATAATAACATATTAAAAAATTAGGAAGAGTGATAGTATATTTTATTAAGTTATCATAATAAAATAGAAAATAAATATATTAAATTATTATATTTAAAAAAATATGAATAACCTGATTTGAATTAGCCTAGTATAAGGTAGTATTTGTAAGGTTTTGTAATTTTTTTAACTAACTAGTAAGAGACCCGTGCGTTCGCACGGGTCGCGCCGAAGCAATTTTTTTTGACATTATCAATATAAATTCAATTTTATTAAATAAATTCGTAGGATTTTTTTTTATATATATAATTGATATTATAACATTATTTTATATATGTATATATAGGGGCAATATTAAGAGAAGAAATATAACAAAAGATTATTGGGGATAACATTATAGAAATTATTTAGCTGAATTTAATAATTTAAAATCAACATATTTTGGGTCAGCAGGGGTTAGATTTGGAACAGCCCTGTTAATGAATAATTATCCAAGCCCAATGGAACCCAACAATTCTTTTGGCCCATTGCTAATTAGTAGGTGTAAGTTCCCATCATTATGGGGAAGTAAAGGGACCGTATATGAAGTTATGTTTTATTGAAAGAAAAAATCAGAATCGTCAAACCAAAACGCACGAGTTATTTGAACAGTATCGTCACTTCGGCTTTGCTGCATGCAGAAGAAGATGACCGAAGGAAGAAAACCGTGCCACGGGTGGATATCGGACGACGACGACATGGAAATCAGGTACATTCTTTCATCGTTTCCTTACGATTATAGGTCTGATTGTTACTCTTTCAAGATTCTGAGTTTAAGTGTTGTTGTTTTTGAAAAGGGTTGAGATGCATTTGTTCGCTAAAAGCGAATATTTATTTGGAAGTACCAAATTTTCTAAAGTCAGTTTTTTAAAATTTAGCTTTGATTTTCCCTCTTATGGCTATTATAGATTTATGGGTATTGAAAGATTGACACTGTGTTGCGTTTTCCTGTGAAAGAATTTGTATAGAACATGAATATATGTATATATGTTTACTTTAATACGGACTAAGAGTGATTAGGGTTTATGTTAATGAAATTCAGGATTGACACAAACAGAGTACAACAACTTGTATTAATGATTCTTGCGTTTTTCAATTGTTGGGGTATCTTTTGTTCATATTCAAATTGTGTTTGTATTGAGTATTTTAGAAAAATTGTGTTTGTTCATATTCAGATTCGGATTTTATTGTTCATATTCATTTCTTGTGAAGTTTTAGAAAAATTGTGTTTATTCATATTCAGATTGATTTGTATTGAGTCTTTCAAGTAGCTTAAAAATTTCTTTAGGGTTTGTAAGACAAATATTTAATCATTGTAATGATTTTTTTGGTTGTTAGCGACGAAGGAGCAATGAGAGTGATAGATGGATTAGTTGCTGAAACAGGGTACAATGCAGATAAGGCAAAGAAAGCTTCGAAGAAAGTGCGTTTCGATGATAGGACTGCTACAACAAATAGAAGAGTAAGAGAACATGGGAAGAAACATCGGGCTGATCAAATGGCTACGACATCCGCAACGATAGTTACTTAACCTTCAAGTCATGTCAATGTTGTGATTCATGATGTAAAGGAGGAACCGATGGAAGCAATGGCTGAGGAACAAACGATTGAGAGGGTCGATGGGGAGCCAAGGCGGGTTTCAAAGAAAAAGAAGGTTAAGAAACCAAGTGTAGGAATGAAAGAAAAGGGAAAAGAGTTTGGAGGAGCAAGTTCATCACGTGGACCAGTTCAGAATCCTGTGTTAAGAAAAGGAAAGCAGCCAAAGAAAGGGAAAGGGAGGCAGTCGGCTGAAATTATAGAGGAGATGTCGAATGTGGCAAAGAAATTCACTTGGAAAAGTCGCATTACAAACGGGAAAAAAAATGCAAAAAATGTTATGGTAATATCACAATTTTGTATATGATTTGTATTCTCTTCATAGAAAAACATTATGAAATGGTATACTGAAATACTTGTGTATTTATGCAGCATTTTCCAAAGGAAATAGCTAAGAAATGCCTCCGAGTATATCAGGATGAAATTAAAGTTGTAGATGTGGCGACTCGAAAGGTGTTTAACTGCAGCCTTCATAAGGCGTGGAGGAAAGGAGTCCCAAGCACGTATGAAAGGTACATGGCTCAGGGCTGGTATGAATTAGCTAATAGTATCAAACTTTGTAATGGCGATACTTTAATTTGGAGCATGTTGCGCTTTTCGCCTTATGTGCGTTTGATTGTGGAAAGGCGTAGAGGAAAATGACTTGGTTGTTTTTTCTTTTTTCTTTTGCGGTACTGCTAAATTATTATGAAAACAATGATGTTTTGGAAATACTGCTGGATAATATATAAATTGTAGTAATTATTGTTTAAATTTATGTTTGCAATGCCTTTTTGAAACAATTTTTGTTTCTTTTGAATTTATCTATGGAAATACAGGTTGGACTAATAATGTCTCTATATGCTTGGATTTATGGATTTTGTTAGAGATATTTTACTCCTATAAAGCAAATTTGAAAGCTAAATATATTTTATTTTTGTTTAAACCAAGTATAAATTACGATGATTGAAATTAAATGTTTTTGTAGTTGTAAAAACATGTATTAAATGAATGTAATTTGTATGTAGTACTATTGAACTTTATATCAAGCATTCTATAACTATAATCAAAAATTTGACATAACATCTAATAAATTGAATGAAATAGTTTAGATTTATACTGCTTGTGCTTCTTGATATATAAGTTTATTTCTTTCTACGTGAATATTTGTAATAAAAGCAACGGGAATTTACAGTTTACTTAAGACGCAAAAACATCGTTAAGAGATATGAAATGTACATGACTGCGGGGTGGTATGATTTTTTGTTCTCCAAATGGGTCAGTAGTGGAGACATGTTGATATGTCAAATGGCTCGATTTTCTCAGAGAATTGACTTGGCGTTGAAGAAAGAATGATGACACCAACAAAGAAAGAACATACCAAAGAGGCAAGGAAGGATGTCATTTATTTTGAGCTAAAGTTGTGTCTGATTTTAATTTTAATGGGTTTTTGAATATTGTAATCTCTTTACTATAACGTTGCACGAAGTTTGACGAACATTTCCAATCATAGTGTTTGTGAACTATATTATGAACTCCTATTATTTTGCTTTAAATAATCTCATATTATAAATTAATTTTTATAATAACGTTAATTATATGGCCTGCATATTAATAAAGTATTTGAACATGTATTTCGTTCATATAGATTACAATGATTAAATAGTTATTATGAATCATATTATTAAAGGTCGGAGAGAAAGAAGAATATATCACAAAAGTTTCAAAGGCCCATAAAGTAATGGCCCAGGGAAAATTAACTTTATACAATTTATGAAAAATGTTCATTATAAAGTATTTATTTATAAATAAATAAAAAAGTAAAACTGAAAAAGTTGTTTATTAATTTATATATAAAAAAAAACTGTTAAGGTATCCAAAAAAAAGTATTGTCAACTTAGTTAAAGAAACGTGTAGTAATAGGTATACAAAGCATCATTAATTGTACTTCTCCAAAAAGGCATTTATATTTTATTGGAAGCGTATAATTGGACCTTCTATCTTAACCAATGATATTACTTTTCTATTCCACTATCCTTTCATTTACGTTTCATTCCTCTCATTGGGATAAATATAGTAGTAATGGGCCCAAGAAATATACATGTAAAAGAAGTAGGTATAAAAGTTGGGATCCTAACGGAAGAAACATTACTTCCCAAAACGACGTTAGAGTTTCGTACTGGTGAGGAGCAGTTGGTCGACGGAGCAAACGAAACTTTCGCGGTGCAATGACGTACTCTTCGCCATTTAACATTCCCGATCAGTGAGTTGCATGTAGATTGAATGTTTTGATCGTCTAATAGATATGTAGATGTTGTTGAAATCTGAACAGATGTATAAGATATGTTTTTTATGAGTTGCATGTTCATTGTTGTCGTTTTTAAGTAAATTTTTTGTTGTTGCAATATTAGGACGATCGAGCAACTTGGAATGGAGAACAATTGGGAAAGACTGAAGAGGGAGGCTGAGATTCGCCGAGTGATGGAGCTGGTTAGTGTTGTAGGTGAATGGAGGAAAGTTTGGGAGAGGTGTAACCGCGGAAAGTGGAAGGGATGCCTTTGGAAACGCGAAAGTCATTTTAGGGTAATAATGGCAGCTCTTGAGAAACGACGCACTTCAATAGAATGGAAGGCAGCATGGCAATCAAGCAAATCTGGTGTGTGCGGAAAGCGTTCTGGAAATACTGAAGGCAAGGCTGAAGAACAGGTTGTGGTTGGTGTTGGGGAAAGGAAAAGAATGTCGAGAAGAGAAGCACAACGTCATGTGATTGTATTATCTTCAGATTCTGAAAGGTAAAACCTATACATGATATATGTTACTTAGATATTAATGGCTTGGCTTGTCTATTATTAGAAATGTTATGTCTGCTAATGTTTGGATGCATGTAAGATGAAGGTGATATTAAGTAGGTAATACATAATAATATAAGCTATGTGATAATAGTAAAAATATTTATAAATTATAGTTTACTATTCTTCTTCTGGATGCAGGGAAGAGAAGGATGGCAAAGAATGTCATAAGCGAAAGAAGAGAAAAAAAAATCAGGAAGGATCAACCTCCATTGCCAAACAAAGGTAAAAGATAGACATATTATTTGTTAGTTTGGTATTTAATATTTTCCTATCAGTAGTACCCTGATAGCAGGTAAAGATTTGATACATGTGAGATAAAGATGATAACAATTACGTAATAAATAATGATAATAATGTTGTGATTATAGTTAAAATGTTAGAAAGAATGGTTTATTGTGTTTCTTCTGGATGCAGGGAAGAGAGGGATGGCAAAGAATGTAATAAGCCGAATAAGAGCAAAAAGAACCAAGAAGGACCAAGTTACATTGCCAAAGAAAGGAGTTCGGACAGGAAGGGAAAAGGAGTTATGGTAGAGGATGAAGATGACCACGTTTCAATATCATCCGATAAGGAAGGGTAAATATATTAATTTATGTTATAGATTTAGAAGCGAAATCTAAAAAATTCTGACAACCTAAATAGAAGTGTCATATTTGTAGATGTATATTCCGTTTTAGTGTTAGATTTGAGTTAATAATATAATAGTTTTAAATGTTTATTTGAAATACAGGCATGATGATGAGTTTGTTGTAATTGAAAATGAAAAAAGTTGGACTAAGGTGGTTACAAACCCACCAAGAATGGGCACGCAAGTTCTTGTAAGTTCTTAAGTAAAACATAAATTTTGTATGATTTTAATTTAAGTGACCGAAACTAATGCCTTGTGCTAATGCGAGTAATTTATAATGAATTGTAGCAAATTCCTGTTGAGGTCATAACTGGGTGTGAATTGGAAGGCAAGACTATCATTGGGCTGTATGACACGGACAAACGCAAGGCCTACAATTGTGTCCTCAAGAAGAGAGATGATAAGAATGAAATGTTTCTTTGCAGAGGGTGGTATGAGTTTGGGAAAAGTAGGAAGTTCAAGAAAGGTGATATTCTGCGTTTCACCATTAGGTACCCACCTGTTGAAGAAATTTTGGTGTGTGTTGTCTGTGGGAATTAGTGAAGAATGTGATGCTGATAACTTGTGTTTTATTTTAGAATTCTGTGACTTTAGTTGGCTCATTAAGTGAGTTTTATTTGATTTTGTTGTAAAATATTTATGGATAACCAAACATGATAGTATTTGTACTTTGGTATTGGTAATTATAGTAGTAATATTATATAAATGCGTGTTGGTGATATATATATATATATATATATATATATATATATATATATATATATGTATGTATATATATGTATGTATATATATATTAGTTTTAAAAGACTTTTAATGTTGTTATTTATATGGTGATGTTTGTTTGGTATAAATATTTTAGCATAAGTTGGCATAAATATTTTTGGCATAAGTAAATCTGGAGACAAAACTGTTATAACAATTTAGTACCATCAGAGACGTCGATTTATTTCAAGAAATCAAGTGTAGAATCAATACTGCAAATTGCAAGGGTGTTCCGAGTCCATATGGAAAATACATGACGGAAGGATGGTACGATTTTGTCAAGTCCAAAGGATTTAAAAAGGGAGACACGTTGATATGCGAGATGCCTATGTTTGATCCATTTTTGTATGTCGCATTGAAGCATAAATGATGGATAGGAGCAACGTATAAGGGGAATGAAGATGTGTTTTTGTTATTTTTTTTGGAATGACGATTTTTAGAAGTTTTTTTTTTTTTGGTGGAAGATATGATAAAAAGTTTAAGAACATGTCGTGTCTTTTTGATACATGTTAGTTGTATAACTTTTAAGACCCAATGCTTTTGGTTATGATAGTAATATTTAACTGTTTGGTGGGTTTCAATTAATATGATATTTTATTTGACAACTTCTGAATGGGTTTTTTTGATTTAGCTTATCCAATGGGTTCTGTTAAAGATCTTTTGGATGCCAATATCCGATGTATGAAATGGTTTATAATATGGTTGTTATATTAAACTGTTTACTGCTTTTGCATGGTTATGTTTTATTATTTAAGAACTTCTTAATGTGTTTTTCAAGGGTTTTAAAAACACTTCAAAATATAATAATCCTTCAGCCTGATATTCATATACAAAAAAAAAATTACGTGTGAATATTAAATTGTATGAGAAATAATTTTGATAAACATAGTAGTTGATAATTATATCCCATAAGTTTACTAATATGGGATTTACGTGCATACAAATAAATTAACACCATTTGGGTTAGTTGGATATTATGAAATACTGGCCCATAACTATTATCTGGCCCATTTGGGTTAAGTCTATATATATGGGAAGACTTCTAATAATGAATACAATTACTTTAGTATCATCTAAATTTTGGAGATGGTGAAGTAGGGGGGTGCCCTTTGTTCATTCTCCTACCAGCAGGTGAGTAAATTCTGCATGCACAAATCTATACTGTTTTGAAAGCATAAATAGGTATAAGTTAGCAGATTCTCATGCATTAAGTAAAACAATTGTTTATGTAGGTAGATATAGTTGGAGTTCATATATAATGTTATGTTTTTTTTTCAGATCTTGGAGTTATTCTGAACTATTCTTGCCTGCTTTATTACAGTGATCCTGAGAGAGACTGCCATGAATGGGTACGTAACATACACCAAGAGTTTGAGGAAGAGAAAAATAAGATGTTTGAGACTCTCATAAAAGATGGGTTTCTTACCGAGGACGAACGTAATGCTGATTATAGCGTGGAAGTAAAGTGGAGGTCGAATGTAACCGAATCAAACACGCACGGACAAAATGCCCTTGTAAGTACATAAAGCACTTGTATTTCTTAATGTTAATGGTGAGTTAGTTTTTGTTCAAATTGATGAGACGTGTGTCAAACGACAGAATATTCCAATGGAAATATCAAGGACATGTTTTCGCAAAGAACAAAATTCGATAAGGATGGTAGATCTGATGGATGGAAAGGGATATCACTGTGGAATTATCAGAGCTCGAAGGAATGCATATGAGAAACATATTGGTCTTGGCTGGTACGCTTTTGCAAAGGAAAAAAACCTTCAATCTGGAGACGTCCTTGAATTCTCCATGCTTCCTTTTACAGATGTCATGTTTGTGGAATTAATAAACAGAATTTGATGATCCTGTTAATCTGTTACTTAAGGGATAGTTAAGTTGTTCTGTCTGTTTTAGAATTTCTCTGGGTGTGTGTGATTTATGAAGTCTTCTATTTTGGATTTTCAGTATTATATAAGTTGTTAACCCTTTTTTGAATTGTGTAACTTTAATATGAATGTGAAATTTTATTAAACTAAGAAAGGAACCGTGTGGTTGTGGTTTAGCGTGTATTCAAAAAACTCAGGTGATGCATACAACAGGTGCAGTTGTTGTAATTTAATACCATTGGTAAAATTTACGTCGCACTGTTGCAGATATTTGTAATCTACAACAATCATTCACATGACAATTTGAACAACACTGCATGACAAAATGATACTAAATAAACAGATTGCAATTATGGTTAACTTAGAAAAAAATGAATGTCCCATATCATAAAAAATGACTCACGTTTTACAATTACACATTTTCAAAGACTTCTTTGAATACCACGTTGGTGGTAGTGTGTGCCGCTTCATTGTCTTTGTCGTGGATTAGTATCTTGAGACCGTTTTTGCTTTTCACTCTTGATACTGCAACATACAATTGACCATGGCTGAAGACATTCCTTGGCAAATACAACCCAACATAGTCTAACGACTGACCTTGCGACTTGTTAATCGTCATTGCGTAGGACACAATGATTGGAAATTGCCTTCTTGTTAATTTAAAAGGCCAGGGTGATTGCGTTGGAGAGATATCCATTTTTGGAATGTAAAATGAAGTTCCGATATTTTTACCGGAGATAATCCTTGCCTCTATAACATGGTCGGCCAATCTTGTAACAATGAGTCTTGTACCGTTGCATAACCCTTCGGATTGATCGATGTTTCTCAAAAGCATTATAGGGGTCCCCACTTTTAGTCTAATGCTGTGATGTGGAAGACCGGATGCTGTCAGTGTATTCAAAAATTCCGTTGTCAAAGAAACAAACGAATCGCAAGCATCAGTGTCCATTTGGTCAACTGAGTCGGAGCTCAAAAAAATCTTTTCATCTCCTGCATAATTTCAATCAAAGCAAATGAGTGTATCAGATTTTAAAAATATCATTTATCAGTAATTTTATTAATTGACAAACATTTCCAAACAACGTACATTATAATTACCTGGAACCATATCTAGCGCATAACGAATTACGACATCAACTGTCTCCAAAGTTCCAGCCAATATTGCTCTACATTGAAGGTATTGTGGATCTTTGTAATTTTGGAGAAAGTTAGGATAGGTTGAATCAATAATTGCTTTTATCGGATTTTCGAAATTGGATATCAACATGTCCTTTGGTATGTCAATATCTGCAAATCCATCATTCGGTTCAGCCAGTTTTCCATCTCCAACATCTAAAATCCAATTTGAGAACTCTTCTAATTCTTTTGAACTTGAAGGTGTGGTGGTTGCAACAAACGCATGTTTTTTGTTAGTCTGAGAACCTTGCAGTGATCCCATATGTATGAAGAGTTGATGATCGCGTGAATGATGTCAGAACGACTGCCCCTTGGAATAACGGGAAGGATTTGACGAAAATCACCGTCGAGAACAACAACTTTACCACCAAAAATAGACTTGGAAGCCTTTGTGTCGGACATAAGGTCCTTAAGGGTTTTATCGAGTGCTTCAAAACAATATTTGTTAGCCATTGGAGCTTCGTCCCATATAATTAATTTGGCTAACCGAAGCAACTCAGCTCGATCGGTATTCTTTGCGATGTCACATATGGATTCCTCCAATGTTGGGATTGGAATTTTGAACATGGAATAGGTTGTTCTACCTCCTGGTAGCAAAAGAGAGGCTATACCAGATGAAGCAACCGTCAAACAAATCTGTTTTCTCGACCGTATGCAAGACGCCAATGTCCTCCAGATGTACGTCTTTCCCGTGCCGCCGTACCCGTAAAGAAAAAAGACACCTCCTCTTCCGTTATTGACAGCCCCGATAATAGTGTTAAAAACAGTTCTTTGTTCATCTAATTATAATTGTAAGAAATCATATGTTACGGTTTTCAATAAATCAGATTCGAAAAATGGTAACAGATAAAACCCAACAATCGAAATGCACAAATACCTGTGAGATGTTGATATAATGCATTGTATTCTTGACTTTGTTCTATGATGTCATAGTTACGTTCATCATAAATCAACTTGTTGCCTAATTGTTGAACAACATATCCATTTGGCTGTGGCATTCCAACAAAATCGGATAAACTCTTCCTGTTCTTTTGGAGTAATTTTCCAACTTCTACCAATGTCAAATTGACCAATTCTTCATTTGACAAAATCAACTCTGCAAAAAATAATTGAATACCGTTAAGGGTTGCATGCACTATATATTATTTTTATATACTTGAATTCATACTAACCTCTATTGTTTGCAATTCTACGTTGCTCATATAATATGCCGTCCGATAATAATTGCCATGTTTTTTGCCAAACATGTGCTGGTCTATTCAAGCTGCTTAATAGCAACAAATGAACAAAAAGTAACCTCAAATAATGCCCAGAGCCCCAGTGACTTTCCTCTTCAATGGCAGCAATGTACTCCCTATCGTCACCAATAAATCCCATAGCAAAGCAAGCATCGCAGAAAGAATTACATCTTTTATTATTAACTATTTTTATGTCTTGGTAACTCTGTGGACCTTTTACATGCGTTAACATCATTTTGAGATAGTACAACTCACCCGAGCTTGGAGGAACCCATACCAATCTACCAATTGTATAACCCTTTTTCCGCGGTTTCCATTCCCTTGTTTTCTTGACATAACAAACTTTCCAACAAATTTGCTGTATGTTAACTCCTTGGCTTCATGATATTTTTTGTTTGCCTCAAACCAAGCAGTAAACATTGATTCCGTGACACTTGGTTTTTCCAACACGGTATCTAAGCGATCCATGTCTCTGTAAAACACAGAATTCTCTCCTTCACAGTGAAAAAATAACCTCTCAACAACGGGTTTTCTTCCATGTATGGGAAAAGAGAATATTCTCCAACATGCTTCGCAAGGAGATACATATCTACAACCAAGATATTGTTTAATCTCATCGATATTTCTCTGGGCATTTTGGTTCACCTCATCATTCCTAACAACGGCAACGGTGATTCTGTCGTAACCTTTGTTGATGTATTTAAATAAATACTTTATCGACGAACTTTGATTGCACCACTCCATATTTATACGAGCTTGAAACTTCTTTAACAATCCTCCTGAATTGTATGGTACAACGTGACGGTTATCAAACCGAATTCCATTCTTTAACACAGTGTGACCATTATCTCTTCTTCGATAAACAGGAAAGCCATCTTGATCAACTATTGTCTGAGGACGGAATTCCTTTGGAAAATACTTGGAACATTTCCCATCCCTTGCACACGGTGCATTTTGGTTAAGACTTCCGCATGGACCGTGTATCATATGTGACTTTACCAAGTTATAGAGCTCATGATCAGAATTCTCGTCAGGTATTTCAGCTGAAATTATCTTATCAATATCATTTGCGTTTGGATACTTGCTAGTCGGATGAAGAAAAATTATTATGTGAGCATGTGGCAAACCCCTCTTTTGAAATTCAATGGTATACATGTCTGTTAATGAAATGTCATATATTTATTATTAAATTGCAGCATTTAAATAAGTCAACACATATAAAAGGAAAAATTTAAGTTTGAAAGAATAAAGGAAAGCAAATAAACTTACAGGCAAGGACCTTGCCCATCACAGATTTCTTGGTGAGATCGGACAGTAACTCATCAAACTTCATTTTAAATACTCGACAAATAATGTCTGGACGATCGGCCGATTTCAAGTTTGGTTGTCTGACATAACGTTGTATCTCCGACCAGTTTGGATTACATGTAAATGTAATAAATAGGTCAGGAAAACCAACATAGCTGCATATTGCCATTCCGTCAAAATATAGTTGATCCATATATCTACGACTGCCAACATATGAAGACGGCAAAACTACTCTTTTTCTAGTGCTTGAGCCTTGTGTCACACTGTTCGAGTTTAACTCATTCAAATTGTGATACTTTCCAACCCTTAATTTGGATTGATTTTTACGAAGCCATCTAAGTCTCTCCGATTCCAACATTGTATAACCATCAACTAAAAATTGTTGGAATAGCCTTCGAGCTCTTAACAATGTGGGTGCCTCGTTATGTCTTGATTGTATTCAGAATGCCATCCATTCTCTTAGTATTAACCTGTTTCTCTTCGTAGCTTCTTCCCATGGAACATCGTCAAATTCTAATTCAGCACGACTGTTTGGTGCGGAGGAACCTACAACGCGACTGTGATCCCGATTTTTCACATTTGGCCTATATCCATCCTCACCATATGGAAAAAGCAATGGATATTGATATCCAAGATAAGAAGTATGATACTCATCAATTCGTTGAAGAGAGCCCGACTGTTTGTGCATTATGATATCTCTTTTTTCAGTTGTATCGACATCACCAACTATCAAAGTAGCAACCTCGGAAACAGTCGGCTGATTATAAATACGTCCATCAGTTTTTCTGTCTGAAATAAGTCTCAGTTTCAAATATGTTGCACCTCTTTGAGACAAAATATCTCTCGCCATTTGGAAAGACTGAGCATGAACGTTGTGTTCGTACAACATTTGAGATAATTTTGTAACAATATCAATGTCAACGCCAGTTTTTGTTCTACATAACATTAGTTCAAAAAATTATGAAAAAGTCTCAAACACAAAATGAACATAACAAAAAATCATTGGCAAATAAATACCTTATCCCCTTAATCCTGTGTTGTATTTCATGTTCAGTGTCGTAAATATAGAGTTTTGCAAATTTTGGAGTCTGTCCCGACATGGGTAACATACTACCAATTCTATGACAGGCCTGCCCTTGAATACGGAAAGTAGGAGGAACGCTTCCATTGTTAAAACGGTTATCCATCTTAGTACCATGAGAGGTGAATGCAAACATCATGTTATACATTCGTATGTTTTGCTGGATATTTCGAGACTGAACCGTATCACTGTCAAATAAGAGACGCTGCAAATATTTAGGTGGCATCTTTAGAAATGGAAGTTGAATCTTGCCATTTCGATAACACATTGAAAATTTAGGAATAGCTCTATTTCGATTCTTTTCCTTTCTTTCAAGATACCACATTTGCGCACCGCACTGTTGGCATTCCACATTAGCGTCTCCTATATCGTAGTATCCTATTATAAAAACAGTGTTTGAGTAAATATTTTTATATTGTAGTATTACATTCGACTATATAGTATAGTAACGCAGATATGTAATAATAAAATAAAACACTGTTGAATGGATTACCATTTGAAGAAGTCGTTGCAGAATTCAAGTCTGTAGAGATGTTATAACCTTCATCCAAGTATTCAATATCAGAGTCCGTTTCAAAACCTGAAGCATAAAATAAAAAATGCTGGTTATTTGATAATTAGAATATGATAAGGGGTTCTGAAGGAAAAAAGTACTTAATATTCATATACTTTTTGTACTATTGTCATCTGAATCCGAAAATAAATTGTTATTGTCCGTGTCCGGGACAGGAGATGCATAAACCTCAGGATGATCATTTGAGCCTCTAACGGTGCTGTCAAATTTTTTTGTCAAATTCAAACCCAATCCATTTGAAGGAAATATGGTGGGTTTCCGGTATTTTAACATCTCAATAGTTGAAGGTTGAGTTCTTGAAGAAGATGGTTGAAAGGTGTTAGGTGAAGATGACTCAAAAATGTTGATGGTATTCATTGTTATGGTTGATAACGGTGTTCGGAACGACGAAGATTGTTTGACGGAAGATGGAGAGAAGAAAAACTCATTCTCTTTGTTTGTCAAATTCACACCCAATCTGTTTGAAGGAAATTTGGTGGGTTTCTGGTAATTTAACATCTCAATAGTTGAAGGTTGAGTTCTTGAAGAAGATGGTTGAAAGGGGTTAGGTGAATATGATGATGAAATGTTGATGGTATTCATAGTTATGGTTGATAACAGTGTTCGGAACGACGAAGATTGTTGGACGGAAGATGGAGAGAAGAAACACCCATTCTCTTTGTTTGCTGTCTTCAACCGCTTTGCCTTCTTCTGGCTGAGGACCTTCATTCTATTAAACCTTGCCTTAGCAGTTTTCATTTTGTTGATCTGACGTAAAAAAATCAAATTCTCATCATCCATATTAAACTCCATTGATGGATTACCAAACGCTATTCAATATGTTTTTGAGCATCTGCAGTATTCTACATGTAATATATAGATGACATGTTGTTAAGATACATTTATTTAATGTTAACGAAATGATTAAGGGGAAGAGCATGCTTTAACAAAATAGCCACGCGACCAATGAATAGCAAGCATGGAAGAACTAAATGTCATTATTAATACATAACCCCTTTATTATAGCGTGCAGTTATTGAAATTAACCCTAAATGACATCACTGTTAGCTATTTAATTTATTTTGCTACATTTAAAAACACAGGAATACCAATAGTTATGAATAAGGTGCACACATTATAGTATTAATATGTAGTATACCTCCTATAAAATTAAATATATATATATATATATATATATATATATATATATATATATATATATATATATTATTTGACATTTTACTTACACAGGTCTACCAAAAGTTGCGTATAGCACAAATTATACACTACATATTACTAATTATCCTTTGATTATGCTGTTAGGGCACATTTAAATATAAATGAATACGAAAAGTTACGTACAAAGGTAACTTGAAAAAAAAAATTATTTGTTGAATTGCATAAACGTGTTATTAAAAATTGATAAACTATGATAATGATATTAGAATAATTTTATTATAAATTAAAGGTATTTGTTAGTGTATTTTTATATATGCGACTTGTTATTTTAAACCTAAAAACATTTATGCAAACATTATTATTTGAGATTATAATTTTAATTCATGACAATAATTTCGTAACACAATTATACTATATTAAGAAGGCACTAAAAATCTCCTATT
Organism: Vicia villosa; assembly: GCF_029867415.1. Lineage (NCBI taxonomy): Eukaryota > Viridiplantae > Streptophyta > Magnoliopsida > Fabales > Fabaceae > Vicia > Vicia villosa. Next base: position 55,360,259 of record NC_081182.1, on the reverse strand, counting down.
ATTTTCTATACATGCATGTGTTAATAAATATATTGTCCAACGTGCTTTGATTATTTTTTTAGGTTGTATATTATAGACAACATTTCCAAATAACCACATAGTTGAAAAATAATAGAAGTAATATAATAAAATCTTGAAAAGCATATATTATCCAAAATGGGGGGTCTTAGGGAATAGCAAAAAAAAAAGGAACAGAGTTTTACAATAAAATCCAAATATCCTAATATTAAACATAAATTTAAACAATAAAGCTGAAGAAAAACATCATGCATAAATAAAATGCTCTATAAATCATCGACGTATCACTTGGTTGCCTCTATCTTCACTTTCTTTAGTGGCTTGGTACCCGAGTACTATGTAGCTCCGACCAACTCACATTCATTATCACCGTCTGGTGCACTTGATGACTTCGCCTTTGTTGGGGTGACTATACTGTTAATTTCGGGGTCATTTTCTCCACATGCCGAAAGTGAATGCTACAGGATAATGAAAATGTATTATATGTAATTAACAACGTGTTAAATAATTAATGTATTAAACTCTAAGAATCCAATGTTTAGCTAAATGATTGAGGAGTTTGATATGTACTTACAGCGGAAAAATCAACATTATCTTCCTTTCTTGGATCCTTACCACTAATGTTAAAAGTCTGAAAAATAAATGGAGAAATTAGGAATTAATTTCATTAATAGACGAACAAATTTGGAAAAACTTAGATAAAATATATCAGTGACTACCAAGGTATCTATTGGGGTGTTTGGTTCTTTGACTTCAATGTCTGTAGTTTGCTCATCTTGCTGTTTGATGTAGTTTTCTAAAATCTGATCAACAGAAGAGGCATCTGTTAAAAGCTTCTGAACAGAACCTTTATTGAAGTTTGGCTGCACTTTAACTCTAAAAGCCATTCTCTTTTTCAAAAGTACTTCAAGTTCATCTGGATAGACCATAGGATCATCTTCACCATTCTGTAAAGAAAGCATGGAAAATGGATTAGGCCGGAATTAGATTGGAAATTGAAATAGCAACACTTTTATTATAAATCCATAACGGAAATATTTATTCATAATTAAAAACCTCTATCATGGATTTGCGCATATCGTCGGCTGTTTTTCCAATGATATTAAAACAATCGATATCCCAAAATACAAAACGGAACTTGGAATCTCCATCAATTACATGAATCTCAACCTTGTACCTAAAAATTTATTTCAAACAATATATTCCATAAGTAGTTACGATAGAAAAATAAAAATAAGGAAGAAAAACTTAAACATCAAGTTTAGAACACCTTGGTACAGGTTTCACAACATTTTCACCACATCCACATTTAAACGGATTATCTGGATTCGGAGCCTTCAAAGTGCAGCCGGTGCATCCATAGTAGAACCATCCATATTTGGAACACAAATTTCAAAGTAGTAGCCACAGTAACACATACAATATCCTGTTAAGAAAAACTTTATTCATTAAGACATATATGGAATTTATGGATTCGGAGAAATAAAAGTTCATGTACCAGTACGTTACCTGTTTTAACTTTGCCACTTCCGTTAGCAACATACATTTGGCATTATAAACAAACTTATCAATAGATGTGTATTGGATTGACCCAGACCAAGAAGATATCGTCTGAGTGGATTGCGATGGTTTTTCATTCCTCTGAGATTCAGACAGCCTACGAAATATCACAATTTCTATGAAGCAAACATTGTAGTTGGATTTCTTAAGAAATATTGTAGTTGAATTTCTTAAAAATTGTAAACAACACAAAATACAATTTTAATATATACTTAGACATGAATTCCTTGATAACACCAATATCGTCGTTGATAAACAGCTTTGAGCCACTCCAGCCATTAGAGACTGCAAAAAATTAAAAGTGAATCAGGTTATTAAAATAATGTTCATAAATTTCTGCTTATAAATGGAATATTCTATTTACCCTGGGAATCCTTAATGATTGCATGAGTTAGAACAATGACTATTGCTCCATGGTTTGATTCGTCATTATAATAATTTAAAAACCTGGTTCCATAAGTGTCCCACAACGTGCAAGTTACAATGTTCCCACTACAAAATATAAATAGCCATCAAAATGTCAAAAGGACATAAAAATAAGAATAATATATGAAAATATTATCGAAATATACCGCAAATCTTTCAATTTAAAAGAAATGACAATCTTTTTTCCTCCAGTCTTGGATTGGCAGTTTTCAATCTCATCAACCACACCTATGATATCTGAAAATGAAAAGTATTTTACGATAAATTATTACAGAGATTTAATATGTATTAAGCAATTCATAATATGTATTCTTCAAAATATCTCTGGCATACCTTGGAGTCTGTCCATCTTACATTCTCCTGTGAGTATATCAGAGAAATCTTTAAAGAAATATTTCTCAGAGGGAATGTTGTTAAGGTCAACTGGTTTCACAGTTGTACCGCTCAAAAAAACAATTTTTTTAGGATGATCGCACAGCTTCCACTGGAAATCATTGTCATAAACATTTCCATTATTTATGATGCAAGTCATATCCTCTTTCAGCAACTGCTTCCACTTTGAGGTATGGTCACCACGAACCAACACTTGAATACGATCTCCCTAAATAAAAAATAACCAACAGAATAATATTATATAAGCTGCTTTTGAAAATAAAATATACACAAGATGAATAGGAGCTGTTGAGAAAATGAAAAATACATAGAACCCTAAAATAAATTTGAAACCCTGAATACGATCTACATAACAAAGATATTAAACCCCTAATATCACAAAGAACCCTAAAAAAATTCAACCTTTGAATAAATCACCACCATCTCAAGATGCTCGACACCTTTACTATTTACGACACTCTAGAGATCGTTGATACGAACAGCAAGGCGCCATGTTTCTTTGGAATCATCATCACGAACGAAATCGGTTCTGCGAGACATTGAAGCTGAAGGTAAATTTCCTAATGTTTAGGGTTGACGATGGAGCATGCAATGGTTTGGGGATGGTTTTTACGGATGACAATGGAAGATGAAATATTCTGTTGATGGTACAATTGATATAGAGGAAGTATAAGAAACCGAAGGGGCAACTGATAGAAGGATTCATTGGAAGTTGTTAAAAATTGAATTTGGAAGTTGGAAAGAATGAGAATAGGCGCATGGGATATTGCACAAATGGTTGCGTATTGGAAAAGGCTTACGTGATGATTGTGTTTGCAGTATTAAAAACATAAAACATTAATTAAAAACTTAAAACATTAATGAAAAAATGCAATTAACCCGTAATGACAGTTTTATCCTAAAAATGTCATTAATAAAGGGATTATCATGGGATTAAAATGTAAATAATAGAGGCATTAGATTTCTTAGTATAGTAGTTGATTTTTAATTATAATAAAATTTCAAGATCCTTAGCATAATTTCCCAACATTTTGAGGGTATCATAATTTTGATAATATTTTTAAAATATAAAATTTTGAATGTTTATATTTTTCTAACGGTATGAATTCATACATAGTTGTAGATGATCTAATTACAAAAATCAAATTTGTATGAGTTAAATTTTTATTGAAATATTTACATATCACTTCTTTGGGGATAGAGTTTTGGATGGTCTTAGTGGTACATTTTAAATTTTGATCTTAGCAGCTTTACTAGCAATGACACCGCCTCCCTAAAGTCGAACATGTTTTACAAGTGTCCTTTCTAGTAAAAGTTTTGGGACATGGAAATAAAGTTTGATATGACCTTAAAATTGGAGGCATATTTTGGGCGTTTACAAGTAGCACATGCTAAGAATTTTCTTTTGATTATTCCTATTGATGAGTCAGACTAACATATGTCACTAGTAGTATACGGGTGGCAAACAAACATGTTCGCCCCATTTAAGTTAGCTCCGTAAAAGCCCGCAGTAAAAAGAGGGCGGAAAGTGCCCGCAAGCTCTGCATAATTTTAGCCTAAAAATGGCAAAAGCTTATGTTAATGCCCATGCCGCAAAAAAAAAATAGGATGGAATGTAACATGCCGATTTTTCTATTTTATTTATTTAATAGCTATTTTATTATTAGTATAATTATTTAATTATTTAATTATTATCTGGTGTGATAATTATTTAATTGTGTGTTATTATGCTAATTGGGGTTATTAGAATTATTGGTAGAATAATGAGATATTAGCTATTGGGCCTAATTACTGGAAATAATAGTAATAAAGGGGTGTGAGAGATGCTAAGCCCAATTGATTTAAGAAAATAGTAAGGGAAAATTAGGTTTTGTCTCTCATAACATTCATTTTGAAAGAAGAGAATAGAGAACTCAAGAGATGAGAAAGAGGAGAAAGAGGGAAAAGTGGAGGAAACCTAGAAAAAGAATATTTAACCTAAGGTAAGGGGGAGAATCCTCATTATTGTGGGTATATATGTATGTAATAGGTAATTGTATGCTTATGTTGTTCATCTCTCTATTTCATAGATTTCAAATGTTAGGGTTTGTGTTGAATCCATGAAAATTTGAGATTTAATCATGTTTTATGTTGTTATAATGTTAACCCATGAATAGAAACATGATTAGGAACCACCTATTTGTGATTAATTGTTGTTTGGTTGAGTTTTGGTTGGTTAAAAACGTGTTTTGAGTGTGCTGTCAAAATCGGGTTTTTTTTTCAAAATATGCAGAGGGCGCGTCGCGTCGACATAGCGCTCGTAGCGCGTGAACTTCTGACTTGGCGCGCGTGGCGCGGAAGAGGACGCATAGCGCGACCTGTTATGTAATTTTGTGATCTTTGATTCTTTAACTTGGGGGTCATGTATGCTTATGATTTAAGATGGATTTCCATGTGTTTTAATAATTTATTCAAGGATGTTTAGATAGGTTTTGAATCGAAAACGATTATGTACATGTTACTTGAGTTTTACACATGTACATGATGCTTTGGGTGAATTATGTGAATAACGTGAATTAGCTTGTGTGCTATATGTTATGTGTAATCAATAAATGCTATGTGTATGCCTTATTGATGATAAATGTGTGTTGTGCAACATTTTGGTGGATAATTCGAGTTGTGCAAATTATTGTGATATGCTTGGATAATTAAGGTTCTGTGATGATTTTAATTGCATATACTGTGAGTCTTGTTACACATGCATTCATGGGGAGATGATACTCCGATTTAGGCTTTGATCCTTGTGTGGAAATAGAAGTGTGGCTTTGTTCCTTTGTGGACTCAGAAGCGCTGGACTATATGTTCATATTTGAGGGCTTTGGTCTTGTCCGGATCGGAAGCGCGACTCTGATTCTTGAATATAGAATATGGAGCGCTGAGCTTGATGTTCACAAGGTACCACATGCATGAGTCGCATTAATTGCATTTGGAGTCACATTGATTTTGCTATGTGATATTTGGATTAGTGCGTGATTATGTGACGATTGGAGATTCTGTGTTATGTGCAATAATTGTAGAACTCATTAAATTATGAAGCGTGAAGAATTTGCTGGATTGTAGTGTACTATATTCATTGTACATATTATATGTATTCATTATGATGTGAATTATCATCCTTCTGTTTAAATGATGTTAAATGCGACATCGCGCATGTTTCGACGAGTAGTGTGCTTGCACGAGGATTTAGTCGAGGAGTGTATTGGTTATTTTTTGTTTTGTTAAGTATTGAGTCAATGCTCTGATCATGTAACACGGGGGTATTTGAACTCATGTTTGGATGTTTGAGATATTGTTCTATCTATCTTATTTTAACATTGTACTGGATATATTATGTTAAGTGGCCTTGGTGTCTATGTTTGAATTCATATAACACATTTATGATATGATATTGTCATTATATTGGTAGATGATTATAGTATGGGATATAGTCATTGAAATAGTTTTGAGAAGTTATAATTTCGTTGTGATATGCATACTTGAGAAAACATGAAGTTCGATATGTATTATAATTTGATCAGGTGCATGTTAATTGTATGTTTATGTTCGATTTTCAATTGTATTAGAAACAACATGTGGTACCCTTTATTGTATGCATTATGTTTTACTCTGTGAATATATATATATATATATATATATATATATATATATATATATATATATATATATATATATATATATATATATATATATATATGGGGGGTTTAAAAAAGGGTGTTACACGGGACATACATATTAAAGGGTGTGAGCCTAAAACTATGATCTGCCTCGTAAAAAATTACAGGTAAAACAAGCATGTTCAACGAACTGAGTCCGTTTTGCCACCCATAAGATTTTTATCAAGGGCCAAATTTTAAAATTATAACAAGACCTCTAAATTGCTTGAGACGACTTTGTCGCCCGCCTAGTTAAGTGTAGTAATAATTGACATCCGTTCGCCTTAATTTTTTAATATTTTATTATAATACATTTTATCAGGATCCAAAAAAACAACTGTTATGATATATTAAAGGTTACTTTCTTTGATTCCCAACACCAACAATTTTTTACTTAGGATGTGTTTGTTTCATGGATTAAAAATATAGTCCTAAGAATGCTATTCCTGGGAATATTATTCTTGGGAACTTTATTCCCTTTTATGTGTTTGCTGAAAAGATTTAATTACCTTGGAATATTTATTTAATATATTTAATTTAAATTATAAAATATAAAATAAATGAATTAAAATATATGGGAGTGAGAAGTTATGGATGGTTATTTCTTATTCCATGGGATTTTAAGATTCCCACCCTATTACATGGGAATAAAAAGTGACAACATTATGTGCAAAATGAATTCCTGAGAATAAAAAGTTCATGGGTATAATTTAGTAAAACTTGAAACAAACATTGGAATGAAAAATATTCCAACCTACATTCTTGGGAAGAAATTTATAATCCATGAAACAAACGCCCCCTCATTTTTTGTTACAAAAAAAGGTTGTTAATATACTCTTATAAATATATTAAAATAAAAATACCTATCATCACGGTTAACACCAGAAGCCGTCGTGAATAGTACTTACATGTTATCACAATTTAGTTTAACTGTCATGAATTCTTTCTTCAAACTAAAAAGTATTCTTCTCCATTAGATTTCTTACATTTTTCTATAAGTTATTTGAAGGTTGTTAATGCCTTTTTGGATTATGTTTCCGTTTATGTTAAGATGTTGTTAATGGTAGTTTATGTTTTCAAAACAAGTTAACATTCTAATAACTGTTTCTATATCGAAAGTCGCTAACATTTTTGTTGTTATGGAGAAGCAATATAGGAAGTATGAAGCTATTTTAGCAGCTTCATCCGACTTATATTTTTTCTTCATAGCGACCCAAATGGTTTGTTCAAATCTACTTCTAATCATTCCAAGAATCTTTTTAATTAGAGGTGTGTCCTCGTCGTTGTTGATGTATGTTGTTGTTAGTCATAAATGGTTTGTGTTGTTGTTATTGATAAATGTATGTAGTTGACATTGTTGTTTTAGTTGATAAATGTTGTTGTTGATGATGTATGTTGTTGTTGTTGTTGAGTTTATTATAATGTATATAGATTGTTTGTTTCACTAACCCTTCATTAAACATGTATTCATTTAAAGTGTTTTAGAAAATAATAACTTGAAAATTAAGTTATATTTGAAATGCAACTTATATCATTCAATGTTTTTTGAATTGCAAGCATCTCATAATTCATATATCGCTCTTTAACATGTAGAACTTTGTTTATTGCCCAAAATTCTTCAAAGCAACATATTCATTCTCTTTTAGTTTATATTGCAAAATATCAACTTTGTTCGGAAATTCTGAATCATCTTCATCGTTGTCATCATAATAATCATCATCATCGATTAAAATAATGATGATGATTTCGAAATAGTCAACATATTCATGCTTTACAAAATAAACTAGGAATGAATCATTGATTTGAAGAACTCGAGGCATTTAACCAAATACTATATGTTAAGTATCAAGAGATGAATTATGATTTGAATGCAATTTGAAAAACAGTGGTTCGTTTAAATTGTTTTTCAAGAATAATTTAATTTTTCAAATTATTATCTGCTACATCAATTTTAATGGTTGTATATGTTTAGTGAGGTGTAGGAAAAAATAAGCAATCTACATATTTTATAATAAACTTAAGGTACTTTCTATAATGATTATCTTCTCTAACCTTGGTGAAATGTTAATTTATATTCCAAATAAATTACTACTGCTAGGTTTCAAATCCATGACCTAAATATATATCACAGTGATAATATTATACATCTAATGTGATAGGTAGAGCGCTACCTAGATTTCTACCACGGTTGTGCGACCATGGAGATAAGCGTCTTACATACAACCATAATTTACCTCACAACAGTTGGTCAAGCGTTATAGTATCCTTTTTCCAACCGTTGTGGTATGGCTTAATTTCCACAGTACTGTGTATTTGAAATCAATAAGAATATTGTCCCTTTCTCTTCCTCAAATGGTTGGTAATGATGCTCATTTTGTGGATGTATCATGATGTATGGGATGAATGTGTCATGGCCACCAAATATTCTTCCAACATCATTTGGATTTGTGGAGAAAACCATTGGAAAAATATACATCCGATTTGACAGGCATAATAAAATATAGATTAAACATTTAAACACCATATACGAAAACAATTATTCATGTGACAAAATGAGATAAATTTAAGACTCAAATAGTTTTGATGCTCTAGATATACTTTTAATATGTGTATCTGAGCTCTTATAAAGTTTCATAAACAAATTTTGAGTAGAAAATATCAAAAGTTACGGGAGTTTATATAAAAAATCATGTGTGTCATATTTTAAACTCTGAAATGTTATTACTGTTTCTAACCTCCTATATTTTTTATAGGATCTATGTCTAGAAAATGGAGCTGGATCTATGTTTGTTAGTGTTTATTGACAATGGAGCTAGATCTATATTTTTTTTTAACTCTTTGTTTTCTTATTTATTTTAATGAGTTTGCTGGATCTGTATCTATATTTCCTCTAGAAAATGAGAAGAGTATTGTTTAATGTCATGTAACTTTTTATGAACAGGGTAGCATTATTTTAGTATATTTGATTTTCTTTTAATTTTACAAAAGATTGACTTGATTGTTCTTCTTTGAAGGTGCTGCTGCAATGAAAAAATGGAGTACGTTTTAGAGAAAGAGCTTTGTAAGTTGTTATGGAAGTTTGTTTTTAATTCTTTGACAACCATACCCTGTTAAGTTTTTTTTTTATTTCTCTTCAAAGTTTTGTGCAAGTAGTCTTGTTTTTGTGCAGCAGTAGTCTTGTTTTTGTGCAGATTGGTGTTATTGTTGCAATAGTCTTATTTCTGCTCTGGTGTAAATGGTTTCAAGGATAATGAAGAAATTGTTGATCCAAATATATTGTAGAAAATTCCAGATTTATATTGGATGTGATCTAAAAGGTATATATATATATATATATATATATATATATATATATATATATATATATATATATATATATATATATATATATATATATATATATATATATATATATATATATATATAATTTTAGATTTGATATATTAACTTTCTATCTTTTTTTACATGGAACTTATAATCTTATAATCAGGTAGAAATAGTGAAAACTTATAAATTATAATCAGGTGGAAACATTGAAGGAGTTGCACTTAGCAATGAAAGATTTTAAGATCTTTGTATTTATGTTTATGTGATTTTAAATTTTTGTAAGGACTTAGAAACTGAATTTTATTGATTTATTTTATATAATTTTTTTATTTATATTACTAAATGGTGAAAAAATGGATTAAGTGATTAAACTCATTTATTGATATTTATGTTATTTTAATTTTGTTGATTTAGGTCTATATTTAATTAAAGCAATTTATTGATATTTATTTTAAATTTAATGGTTAATACCTATTTTCACTCCTGCCATATGGGGTTGGTTTCAAAAATCCTTGCCAAAAAAAAGTTGCAAGAATTGAAGATTCTTTCGTTTTAAACCTTGTAAAATTTTTATTTTTAAAACCAACCTTGCCACTTGAAAGACTCTATCATTTTGAACCCTGTAAATTTTTTTTTTTTAGTAAAATAACCTTGCCCGTCATATTCCAGAGGGTTTAAAATGACATAATTTACAAGATTATAGGGTTTAAAATGACCGAATATTCAAATGGCAAGGTTGGTTTTAAAAACAAATTTTTTACAAGGTTTAAAACGAGAGAATCTTCAAATGTTAGGGGAATTCTTGCAATTTTTTTTTGGCAGGGGGATTTTTTAAACCAACCCTATATGGCAGGGGTGAAAATAGGTATTAACCCTAAATTTAATTGTGATGATATAGTGGAATAACCGGTATTTTTCCATGTAAAATTTGGTTTGATCTTCCAATTTTGTTTGCCATTATTAAGTTGAATAAATTGTAATATTGAGAATTACAAAATGTATTTTAGTTTTGATCTTCCAATTTTATTCAAATAATCAATAATCAATTTTTTTTTATAAAAAATCAATTAATTTTGTCATTTTTAAAAGGCTTAAATACATTTTTGGTCCCTGTAAGTTAGCGAGTTTTTGGTTTTCGACCCTGTAAGTTGTTTTTGTTGGTTTGAGTCCCTATATCTTATTTTTTGCTTGCGGTTTAGTCCCTAAAGCCAAAATCTGCAGGAAAATCTGCAGCTTTCCTGCGGTTTTTCCTGCAAATTTTCCTGCGGATTTAGATTTTAGGGACTAAAACTAATGCGAATGTGAAATATAAGGACTCAGACCAAAAAAAACTTAAAGGAACGAAAATAAAAAACTCGTTAACTTACAAAGACCAAAAGTGCATTTAAGCCTTTTTAAAATTATTAGGCTTAAATGCAACTTTGGTCCCCCTATTATGCCTTTTTTCCAATTTTGGTCCCCTCATTTCAAAAACCGGTTTAGATAATCCCCTTATTTTGAATTTCTTAGTAAAATGGTCCCACTTCAAATCTGAGAGTGTTTTTTTATGACGTGGCATATATGCTGCCTACTTGTCATTAACCATGTGGATAAATAAATTGCTTTTATAAAATTCAATTTATTTTGTTATATTCTAAATGTTTTTTTAAATTTTAAACTCATTATTTTATTCCATTTTGTTATTTCAAAAAGAAAAAAAACATTCAGATTTCCCAAACCATGAACCCTAGAAATTGAAACGAGAGATGTTGTCATTTTCCCCATTCACGAACCCTAGAAATTGAAACACTAGAAACGTCTGCGTTTCGCGATTCCATTGCTTCGTGAGTTCTGGGCTTCGGGACGTCAGTGTTTCGTGAGTTCTTGAATTCGTGACGTCTTTGCTTCGTGAGTTCTTTGCTTCGTGAAGTCTGCGCTTTGTGGGTTGTTTGCTTCGTGAGTTCTGAAAAAATGGCAACTCCATTTTATGTATTCAGGTAAGTGCTTCTGTATTGTGGTCCCAAACTATGCTTTTTGTTTGCTGTTTGTTTATTGTGTGTGGTCCCAAACTATGCTTTTTGTTGTTTGTTTATTGTATGTGGTCCCATACCATGTTTTTTGCTGTTTGTTTAATGTCTGTGGTGCAAATTGTTTATTGTCCATTTCGTCTGGCCCTGTTTGTTTATTGTCCATTTCGTCTTGTGTAGGTCAGCACCTGCTCAACATGTTAGACTAAGAATACATCATAAGGGGGAATTGATAACTCATCCTATAACATTGTATGTCGGTGAAGTGATAACTGAGTTGGAATGGGACTGGGATGTGGACTATGTGTCCTATATGGATCTTGAAGAAACGATAAAAGGTGTGGGTTATGGGAAGTTTAAGTGTCTGTGGTATTGTCACCCAAGGTTTGCATTTTCGCGTGGGCTTCGACCGTTGAATAATGACCAAGATGTTTTAAGGTTTATTGAGGATGTCAAAGGGTTTAAGGTTGTTGATGTTTATGTTGAACATGTTGTTGATATACCCGAAGTTATAGAGAGTGATGAGGGTGTTGATGTGAATGTGAACTTGGAGGGTGAGGGTGCTGATGTGAATGTGAACTTGGAGGGTGAGGGTGCTGATGTGAATGTGAACTTGGAGGGTGAGGGTGCTGATGTGAGTAAATCTGTGGAAAGTGAGGGTGCTGATGTGAGTAAACCAGTGGAAAGTGATGGTGCTGGTGTGAATAAAAATCTGGAGAATGAGGGAAATAAGGGTGCTGGTTTGGAAAGTGAGGGTGTTGATGTGAATGTGGAGGAGGTTGATACTGAAACTGATCCAGATTATGAGGGGTCTGATGAGGAAAGTGATGAATGTGATGGTGAAAGTGAGGAAGTTGATGATGAAAGTGAGGAAGTTGTTGATGATGAGGGGCCTGATGTTACTGCAGATTGGTCAACAATTTTTCCTAATGGGCAACAAGCTGAAAGCTCTTCCATCCATGATGTTATTTCAAATGAAGATGGTTGTGATTCTGATGAATTGCACACCCCTCCAGAAAGTGATATTGAAGGTGAGGAACCAAGCTTTCCAGTTTTTAAAGAGGCGACTAAGTTTGAGTTAGGCATGAAGTTCAAAGACAAAATGCAAATTAGAGATGCTGTTAAGGAATATGCAATGGAACAAAAGAAAAGCACTGTCATAAGAAAGAATGATAAAAAGAGAGTAGTGGTGAGATGCATGGATGGTTGTCCTTTCTAGTGGTGGTCCTATATTTGAGAGAATTTATGTATGCTTGGAAGCATGTAAGGCTGCATTTGCAACTACATGTAGGCCCTTAATTGGATTGGATGCATGTTTTTTAAAGGGAGATTTTGGAGGTCAGTTGATGGCTGCAGTTGGCACGGACGAAAATAACAAGATTATGCCCATAGCATATGCAGTTGTGGAAGCCGAAACCAAAGACTCATGGCAATGGTTCTTAAAATTGTTACTTGATGATTTGCAAGCCATCCAACATAATAGATATGGCTTTATCTCAGACCAGCAAAAGGTATTAATTTGTTTATCTAATTTTTTATGTAGTAAACTATTTAGAAGACTTCATTTATATTTGTTTATCTCATTCTTTTAGGGATTGGTACCGGCTATTCTAGAGACAAGCCAGTACGTTGAACATAGATTGTGCGTGAAACATTTATATGGCAATTGGAAAAAGAAATATCCAGGGATAGTGATGAAGGAAGTTTTATGGAGGGCTGCTAGGGCAACAACAGTACCTGCATGGGAAAGGGCAATGGAACAGATGAAATTACTTGAGCCAAATGCTTGGAAAGATATGAAGGCAGTCCCTGCTGCATGTTGGAGTAGAGCACATTTTAAAACGGGCACTCAATGTGATTTGCAAGTCAATAACATGTGCGAAGCTTTCAATAGAGCAATTTTGGAGTATCGAGACAAACCAATCATCACACTACTTGAAGGAATCAAGCACTATTTAACTTTGAGGATTTCAAAGCAAAAAGATGCTCTAGGTAAACATAAAGGAGTTATAAGTCCCAACATCCAAAAGGTCATAGAAAAGTCAAAACATGAAGCTGGTGGATGGAGTGCAACTTGGCATGGTGATGATGACCTTGCCATTTTTGGTGTGTCAGATGGTAGAGAAACATTTGTTGTGAATTTGCTTCAAAAGACATGCTCATGCAGAAGGTGGAATTTAACTGGGATACCCTGTTGTCATGCTATTGCCTGTATATGGTATAACAAAAAAGCACCAGAAGACTATGTTTCATCCTATTATAGGTAAATCAAACATCTAAATTGTCATTTGATTTCAGCTCTGCATTTTGCATTTTACCATATTAATGAGATAATTTTGTGTGCATATAGGACAACTACTGTGCTTGCTACATATAGTCACATCATCTTGCCAACAAATGGGCCACAGTTATGGCCAAATGATGGAAACCTAGCCATCAACCCACCTGTTATGAGGAGAGCTATTGGACGGCCAAAGAAGAATCGAAACAAGGCTAATGATGAGCCTAGAAGTACAAACACATTGCCAAGACTCCTTCAAACTGTGAAATGCAAAAAATGTGGAAATATGGGACATAACAAAAGAACTTGCAAAGGGAAACGAGCGGCTGAGAGATCCATTCCTAAGGGTGGCAATAAAAAGGCAAAGAAGAATGCAAAAAAGGATGTTGGGCAAACTATCATAGAAGAAGGGTCGCAAGCACCAAGAGCAACTCAAGAATAGTTACATTAGGCTTGTTCTGTTTTTTGTATGCAGCTATAATTCTGTGACTCTGTTTTTTTATATGCAATTTGTTTTGAGCCTATTAAGGCATTTGTAATTCTGTGACTCTGTTATTTTGAGCAAATTATGGCTACACGAATCTATGCCTCTGTTATTTTAGGGTCTGTGTTCATTTTGTTAAGTAAGGCAATTGTTAAGTATGCCTCTATTTTGTATGCAAGTTGAATTCAATATCCAATTGTTAAGTATGCCTCTATTTTGTATGCAAGCTGAATTCAATATCCAATTGTTAAGCATGCAAGCTGAATTTTGTGACTGCATATGCTGCCTGAACTTGCAAGTTATTGAATACTGAATTTGCATTCTGAATATGTAATTGAATATGCATTCTGAATTTGCATTCTGAATTTGCAAGTTGAATAGGCAACTGAATATGCATTCTGAGTTTGCATTCTGAATATGCAACTGAATATGCATTATGCATTTGCATTCTGAATGTGTTACTCAATATGCTGTTATACATCTTGAATAAGATGCAGCTCTTGAATAAAATGCAGCAAAATGAAATACTGCTATAGCTGTTATAAAATGTGATTTTTGTGTCAATTATAGGTCAGTTATGAAATGTTCAGTAACTTGCAAATTCAGAATTGACAAATACATTACAGAAATCGAATTGAACCATCAGTAGAATTGAACCATTAACAAGTAGAATTGAACCATTAACAACAGAATTATAGGTCACATTACAAGTAGAATTGAACCATTAACAACAAAATTAGAGGTCACATTATAAAGGTAGAATTGAACATTACAGTAGACCAAACTTAGATGAATATTACATTACTTGAAAATGTTTGTTGCAACTAATGCAACAACTAATGACATTACAAACCCTAATGCCAAACCTAAACCCCAACCCATATACTTAATCTTCAACTGCAGAACATTTTCATGATTCTTGCTCTCCTTGCTTAAATCCAGAAGCTCGTCATTTTTGTTTTTCAAAGATCGAATCACATCTTTTGCACGGATGTTCATCTCTTCATCATACCACTCAAAATAGTTACACCCTTTTTTCCTCAACAAGTTAAAATTCCCACAACCATAGAACCTTCTTCCGGGATTCTCGTAGGTCCAGGATGTCATCAATGGAGACTCAACCTGACACCAACATTTGTTCCCTCTTCTTCTTAACCCGGATTGATTTGTAGATGCAAATGAGACCCTTGACGACATCGAACAAGAAACAGATGAAATAATGGATTGGTTGGTGGCGAAAGCAAAGAGATGAACAAGATGAAGATTTGCGAGAAGATGAGGCTTGAAGAATAAGATGGTTTACGTTGTTCTCTTCTCCAAGAACCCAGATGAACAAAACATTAGATTTAGGGTTAAATGTTATATTTATATTGTTTTATTACTATATTATATATTAATATATTAAAAAATATTTTAAAATATAATTGAAATAATTATATAATAAAATGAAATAATTTGTTGCTGATATGGCACTGCCACGTCACCATTGACACTGCCACGTCATTAAAAAACACTCTCAGATTGGAAGTGGGACCATTTTACTAATAAATTCAAAATAAGGGGACTATCTAAACCGGTTTTTGAAATGAGGGGACCAAAATTGAAAAAAGACATAATAGGGGGACCAAAGTTGCATTTAAGCCAAATTATTAAATGAAACTTATATCAGGTGTAATTGAGCTGAAAATTTGAGTGGCCCATTGACATCAGAATTTTAAAAAATTTAAAAAAAAGAAAAATAATTAGTGACCCAATAAATGTTAATTGAAATAAATCGGTCCAGTTACCGAACCCGATTCAATCCGAATTAAAAAAACGACAATTAAATTGGTCAGAATTGGACTAACAGATAACACCCGAAAGTTGAGCCGAATCGAGATTTTGAGTCCGAACCCGAATCGGCCTGAACCGATGTTTACCTTCGTATGCCTATCAATCACTGATATTTCTACTTTCACCACCTGTTTTCACTAGCGGCCCCACCCAAACTAAATTATGCTATTCATAGTTGCAACAAGCAATTAAATTCACGGGTGGTCCAAAAAGTCATTAAATCTAACGACAGTTATAAAATCAGATTAATAGTCAACGCTAAACAAAGCTGAACCACTATGCTCCATGATGGACACTCACATTACCCACTGAACAAACCAAACACACCCTCCCACAGATCACAATCATTTTTTTCACAACCAACAAATTTTCCCCTCTCAAAATCCCCCCTAACAGATTCCTCTACCGCCAAACACATCGTTCAACAATCACTTTCATAATCTCAAAATTACCCACACACCCTCAATCCCATCGCTATCAAAAGCAGACAAACAAGTGCATAAACGTCATTCAACACGTCTCTTTTCTCATCATTGTAAATGGGCCTGGCCCAAAGAAAAAAAGAAACATTTCCCCCCTCACCCAACGGACACACCTTCCCCACTCTCTCTCTTCAATCACTACCCGTGCACAAGTGCGCACGTTAGCTGTCTCCTTACACAATCATCATGCCCTCTCTCTCCTCGCCACTTTGTCACAGTGAAACTAAAATACTCTAAACTTTTTATCTCTAAGTTTTCATTTTCATGCTTCAAACTAGTGTGATACCCGTGCATTCGCACGGGTACCCGTTCTGGCACGCTTATTTTGTTCAATATTTTATTTTTTTATAGAAAAAATATATTTTGATCCATTGATCAATAACTTCATGTTTCCGTTAATATTTAATATTTTGATCAATAATTTTAGGTTACCGTTAATATTTAATATTTTGATCACTAACTTCATATTCCCATTAATATTTAATATTTTGATCAGTAACTTCATTTTCCCGCTAATATTCATTATTTTGATCAGTAATTTCGTATTCCCGTTAATATTCCAAATTTGTTCCCGTTAATATTCCAAATTTTGATCAGTAACTTCATATCCCCGTTAATATTCATTATTTAGATCAATAACTCCGCGTTCCTGTTAATATTCATTATTTTGATCAATAACTTCGTGTTCACGTTAATATTTCAAATTTGTTCCCGTTAATATTCAAAAAATTTATAAGTAACTTAATGTTTATGTTAATATTCAAAAAATTATCAGTAACTTCGTGTTCTCGTTAATATTTAATATTTTGTCAATAACTTCGTGTTCTCGTTAATATTTATTATTTTGATCAGTAACTTCGTGTTCCCGTTAATATTCAAAATTTGGATCAAGTAACTTAATGTTTCCGATAATATTCAAAATTGATAAGTAACTTCGTGCTCCCGTTAATATTCAATATTTTAATCAATAACTCCGTGCTCCCGTTAATATTCAATATTTTGAATATTAACGGGATACCCGTGCATTCGCACGGGTACCAGTGTGGTACGCTCATTTGTTTTAAATGGTTTATTTTACATAGAAAATTGAATAAAATAGTTAAATAAAAATTGTATGAAAAAATAAATATGAAGATATGAAAGAAAATTGATACGCTCATTTGTTCCAAAAATATAATAAAAATAAAATATATATTTTTTAAAATATATAATAAATCGATGTCTATAATTCTTTCAATATATTAAAATCTTGGATAGGATTGGCCTATAAATTTAACAAAAACTCTTGTAAATTTTGTACGTTATTGCATTACCAAGTGTCTCAGTTTAATAGTATTGCTGAGCAAATGTCAAAGGTTAAATTTAGAACAGGTTTATGCTGCTAAGCTTCTTGTGTTTCTTGTGTCTAGCTGCAACCAACACTTGAGCAATGCTAGATAATATGTTTCCTTCAGGGTGTACATAAGCATAAACTCTAGAGTACCAACAAAAAGAAAACTATAATTGAAATTAACATAGAGTGTGAAAATTGCATAAGCGAGAGTCCAACTAACATAATCCTTAATATAAACCTCAATAGTTTGGTTGGTTTATGAACATGATTATTGTTTGTGTTATGTAATACAAACTATAGAAACTGCTACTTCCATGTCTTCCTTCAACCGTGTTAATATCAAATATCAAATTGATCAACAGCAAAGGGAATGCTGCAGGGTCTAACTCCACCAAAAGCTCAATAAATTTTACTATGTTTCTTTGGTGAAACTATTCCAATCAAAGTTATAGTTTTTGCATGTGATATTTCTAATTAAAAATGAAAGCACAAATCATTACTAACTATGCAATTGAGCTTTACAACTTTTAAAGTAGCATGAAACTCCCAATATACAAAGATTACTAAACTAATTGATTAACCAATTCCAATTCAGTTCAAATATAATATGGAAGTCTCAATAGAATCTTTATTATTTTTCTACACGAGTATAATATTTTTTAAAACTACAATCAGTTTCACGGAAGTCATAGAACCTTTGTCATAACATATCAAAATATTTGAACCATCTTGAAGAGAACTCCTTGAAGGGAGAGCAGAAACCATTTTGCTTCTCTTTAAGCATAGATTTATAGGGCCTCCACAATCTTTATTAGATATAAGCAAAATCCAATTAAACCGGTAAGTTCACGTCATGTTTACATCTCGATCCTTGATGCTTTTCAGTCACAATGTTGCCATGACAACGTCTTTATCGAACCGAAGCCTGTAATTAATTATTGTATTATTGTTTGTGCTTACTATTCTGACAGGATGTAGGGAAAGGTGTTCTTGAAATTTATTAAAGAATACTTGAAAGTTTGGCCTTAACAGTACTATCAAGAATCGAATATGTACTCCATGCAGATTGCCAAACAGTAAGTCTATCACAAGAAAGAAGAAGCAGTGTAAGAAAGTTTGTCACAAGCACTATCATTATTATGTAGATTTCTATAAACATAAAAACAAATACTTGAGTAAACAATCACATGATAGTCATACATGTATGCAAAGAATTTTCAATGAGCAGAAGTAAATAATCATAATCATCATGTGGTTCCTTTCATTCCCCTTTTTAAACAAATATGTAGACTTTTGAAGAAAACATATAGTAGTTCAAAAAGCATAATTCCATCCTGTCTTTCTAATAGTCCTTTCTTAGAACCTCATCCATCCAAGGTGGTTTTGTGTGCGTATATGTTTTTTAGGGGTAGTATGCATATGACATGTTAACTAAAATGATCAGTACCAAACCAAACATATCTTGTAACCACAGTCATATACACAAGCATGGAAGCATTCCTGCATAGGAAGGAATGAAATCATCATTAATTTTCCTACATCCCTATCATATTACGCCTTTGTTCATCTAAGAGTATAAAAGCGTGACGGTGATCACGCTTACGACGACTTGGTTGGCACGCACTATAAAAGCAAAAAGACTCAGTAGAAGCATGAACTATACAGAGAGCCCAACTATACAGAGAGCAAAAAGACTAAGTAGAAGCAAAAAGACTTAATTTAAGTTTTCTTTTACCAATCTTCGTCAGAGATACCTGTTGCTCTTTTACTATAAATAAACGGACAGTGTTTGAACATTATTTGCTTTCATATAATACAACATCGGAACATCGAAGATCATGACAAACTCTTTCTGTCGCAATCACGCCAGACTGGATATCAGCATCAACATTGCATATAGAGGAACTTGAGAACCAACTGTACAAAAAATGTTTGAGTTAAAAGAGATATTGAGTATGAATTCGACATGTAACATGGTTAAAATCAGGTCAATTACCCGTACGAGAAACGTTCAGGAGGACCTCCAAGTCGTCGACAGGCAATGCCACCAATGTCATCATAAGCCACTAATACGCCTACACACAGTCGGTCCTTTTTAATACATCTATAGTTTTAACACCATAATCCGTCTTTTACTAATTCAAAAAAGGCTTAACACCATAAATTGTACAATACACATACTGAACACAGTAGAAGCATATGCATAAAATATCACAGAAATACTATGACCAAAGCTCATACCGTCGATATCAACTGCCATAGGCTATCGTCATCAACTCCCTCCGATACTCCCAGCAGAATATGACATACGGATGCTAGAAAAACAGCAAGCTAAAAAGACACTTTGCAAGCTAAAAAGACACTTCGCAGAAGTTTACATCTACCCCTGCCTATCTTGACTTAGAACAGAAGCAAGACAGAAATATACTAAAAATATATCATGAGCCTGGAATCTCCAATTATTATCTTTCAACTAATGTGGAAGAACAGAAAAGCAAGTCGAAAGTAAAGCACTCCGGTAGTCAAGAAGTATCCCTTGTTCATTGAAATGATAAAGAATGAAATAATGTTCATATTTCATCCCATGATAAAGCACTGCGGTAGTCAAGAAGTATCCCTCGTTTAATACTCTACAATGATTAAAACTAACTAATGAAAGATTGAGCTCTTTAAGTTAGGATTTGTGATTTTACATTGTAATCATACATATTAATCTCATCTTATATGTCATAATTTCAGCCATGAGACAGGCTACACCTAACAGAGAATGAGAGGAAATTAAGAGGAACGGAAGACCGGGAATCACTTATTCCTTGTTGTCTCTGATAATCAAACATCAAAGCCTCAGCCACATGTTTCCCCTCATCATAGCAACTACGAACTCCTGTTTTGGACACAATTAATTTCTTAGTTAAGCTACATTCTCATATTAGCTTCTTAAGTCAATAACTAATTTTCATATGTCAATATAAACAATAATCAAACAATAAGAGAAATAAGAACTAATATGTCAACAATAGAATGTTATTGAATGGATTAGGAACCTTTGATTAATACCTTTCAAATGTCAACAACAAAATGCTATTGAAAAAGAAACCATCATATTAAATGTCAACATCTAGGACAGAAACCTTTGATTCCATTCACTTCCAACAGAAACACAGCACGAAGCCTATTGAATGGATTAGGAACCAAAACCTCATTCAACTGCAGAAAACAATACATTACCACTAATCAAATCTACATAACAGAAGTGTGATATAACATAAGTAAGGTAGTAAAAACTGATGGTCATTAATGATTTCAATAACCTTGGAATGGAGTTTATTAAGTTATGAAGTACATCGGCATGTGTTGAACCCAATATGGAGAAAAATAACCTGCACTATTGATGCCATGTAAGTATCAACTATGGAAAGAAGATGTTGCGTAAATTACTTTACAATGTCTCATAGAAAGTCCTCATCATCACTTCTTAAAAACCAAGACAAATGCAATATTATATCACAGGCCAATCATTAAAAACATTCCATTTATAAAAATCTATTTAACAGTACTGATGATAATGAAGGAAAATCGGTGTGTTTAGCGGGAAAGAAATCCTTCAATTTCTATCAGTGGGAAAACTCGTCTCAGGGTATTTTTTCAGGAAGTATGTACCACTGTAAATTATTTACAGTGTTATTCTCTATGAATATCCAATTTAAGGAAAATCTAAGATGATGAATGATGATTACTCGACAGGCTAGTCGGACAATAACATCTTCATTATATAAATGCAAAACCAGACGAAGAATAGTCGCTTCTGCGTTTGCAGGAAGCACATCCTTCTTATCATGTGTGATTCGATCAGAAATTTGTTACCTCTAAACTCTTAAAGCAGAGATCTCACGGATCTATCGCTTGATCAGAAAGAATATATTCTTGCAGCCATCTTCAATAGTTATGGTAAATACTAAGAGGGGTTAGAAAAAGTTTATTTGAGCTTATGACAATAGGTTATATTGAGCTTATGAAAGCAATTGCTAACAGAGCATCAATGACTGGAAATGATTCCTCAAACCTATAGAGAACTTCATACACAATGCTGCTAGAATCACGAATGCTGCTAGAATCATTTAACCACTAAAGCATGAGCAAAAAGTTTATCATGAAAATAAGATAGAACAAAGTTTAGGAGAGATACGGCTAAGTGGAATAATGAGACTGCTACTGAATTAAAAAGTGCATAAGAATAACTTTGGCTTCTCAAATAAATGAATACAATCATACACAAAGTGGCTACCTGTTTAGCTTATATTATAACTTCCATTTTGGATCTGTTTTGCATCCTGCTGTTGTTATAATTGGTTGTTGAATGTGGAATAGCAATGGAGTTAGATTCAATACCTTGAAGCAGTGAAACCAGAATTCTGAAATATAAAAACATACAATTACCCCAAAATAGTACAGTTTTGGTCAGTTAATACATGTGTATCTAAAGATATTCATGTCAATTACAGAGCCAACTCCAGTGCCCGAAATTCAAAGTGAAGATCATCTATTCAAAAACAGAAACACGGTAAGCAATTCTATACAATAATTACCTCGATCGAAAAACTTTACAATTATACAGCAAAAAAGGAAGAATCCTTACCAGACTTTTATTTCCTGAGCCAATTGCATAACTGTGACATGTACCGACCGACAGTACCATCCAGTGAATTCATGAGAATCACTTTATGCGTAGTAATTATACACCTGATTTGCTAAGGTTGACAACAATCTCCATCTCTCTTCCTAATATGGAAGAAAGATAAATAAAGATGATATTGTAGTGTCATGTATTTAATACCTTGAAGAAGGTCTAAATTGCAATTACATGAAACCTGACATAAACCCTTGCTCTACAAATCCAACCAAGGCATCACAAAAAAAAAAAACACCAAAAGTTACACTTAATAGAGAAACTGCTAAGCAGAAAGAAGAAACAGGATAACATAATACCTTCACCAACTCACCCCCACAATAAACCATCAAACTCTGCTGCAAGCCTACAATCCATAGCAAGCCTTAAACCTTATAACTCTATCTGAGTCATACAATACATAGTAATACATATTCAGAATTAATGACTAAAATAATCAAAATAATCAGTGTGGATATGCAACGATAAACTACCTTCATGCGCAAAACAATTAGTGTCAATATAAATGAATGAGCTATAGCTTCAACATTCGGTTGGCCTAAATCCAAAAGGCAGAGAGAAGTTGGCCCATTTGATCTTCGCTAAGCTTCATAAGATATGGTTTCTGAAATCCAGTTCAATAATCTAAATAGTATTAAGAAAAATCACAATTATTAAACCTATTGATAGATATCAATTCAGCTACTTACCGTGTCAGTCAAATTCGTTGATCCTGTAGCCCTATCAATGATCGAGCTGCGTTTGTTACTCCTTATATGATAGATTAACCATTCTTTTTATTAGGAAAATACCTGCAATTTCTTTGCACTTTCAGCCATGAGTCCTCCTAATACTACGAATAGAAGTTGAATGCAAAATAAGCCATAGAAAGAACTCTTTCTCATATCAAATTTAACAGCAAATAAAGAAATTTACCCTGAGATATGAACACGACACTCCAATCATATGCAACCCGCTTACCGCTGTCTGTGTGGAAACCCATTTCCACCACCACCACACTAATCGTCGGTAACCCGTTGATGCCGCTACAGATCTGAATGTCAAAACATAAAAACCGATACAAATCAGAAATACATACAAAACCAAAGACACAATAATGTCTAACTACTCAACAAACAAACCGATACAAATCGAAGAAATTTCATAAACAAAAAGTGACGGATCTGCAAATCCTAAGCCATGAAAGTGTCAGATCTGGAAACCCTAAGACATGAAAGTGCTCGAAACTATTGTAGATACGGTGGCTGCAGGAAGGTGAGATTCAAAACCCATAAAGATTACATTTTTCCAATGAATATAACAAAACAAAGAAAATCGATGATTCAAAATCCAAAAAATATTGAATTTTTCCAACAAATATACAAAAAGAAAGAAAACCCTAAAATTGAAATCTCAATAACTATCAAACATACCATTGAATCAGCAGATGTGGATTATTTAGACCCCAAACGGTGAAGATGAAGCGCAGTTTGGTGAAAAATGGAAAGATGAAGATGAAGCGCAGTTTGGTGAAAATGAGGATGGAGAAAAGGGGAAGAAGGAAGTAGAAAGAGGAGAAGATGAAGCGCAGCTTTTTTGGTTTTGTTGCAAGAAATGAGTTAGGGGACTCCATCATAGAAAGAGCAAGACTTTGTAATACAGCATCCACGTGGCTTCACAAATGAGCAGAGGGGCATTTTTGGATTTTCCAGAACAACTATCTTTCTTATATTGTAGATGTAACAAAATCAAAATCTAAAACTAACCATAACAATGCATTTATTAAAAAATGCATGATGACATAGTTACTAGTTAGTACTAGTAGATGTAGCTTAGACTACAGAAAATGGTTAATGGAGGAAGAGAGAGAATTGAATTGAGTAGTGTCTTAAATTTATTTCAATTTTGCAGTGGTTCAGCTCTTTATAGCCTGCCATAACAACATCAACAACTGTACATTACTCTCTTTCCATCTTTACCATATCACCCTCATCACTTTCTCATCTTAAATTAACACTACTCCTTTATTTATCACTCATCTCATTAAAACGCAACCGTTTCGTTTCCGGAGTATCATTATTTCAAATCTTTCAAATCTCAATTTCCGATCAGTTTAAATCGAATCGGAGTTTTTTTTTTCTGCTTGATCATGTATTGGTTTTGATTAAGCGATGAATCCTCTGTGCTGCATTGCTCCGGTTTCGATCGATCGGGACCGGAGTAACCCGGTGGTGTCGAAATCTACTGCTCAGTGTCAGTTAGGGTTAGATTCGACGATCAAAACGGTGAACTCTGCTTCTAAATCGAGTATTTCAACTCATGACTCGTCGATTGTTGCGGATTCGGTTAAATCGTCTTCGGCTGGTTTGAATCATGATGACGAGGATGTGGTTCATGAGCTTCGGGATTCTAAGGGGTTTGGTGGTGGTGGTGGTGGTGGAAATGGCGGTGGTGTGGCGGGTAGTGTGGCGGGGATACTGTATAAGTGGGTGAATTATGGGAAAGGTTGGAGGTCTAGGTGGTTTGTGTTGGAAGATGGTGTGCTTTCTTATTATAAGATTCATGGACCGGATAAGATCTTGGTGAGTCCTGCTAAAGATAGGAGTGTTAGGGTGATCGGAGAGGAGTCGTCCAAGTATGTGAAAAAGGCGAATTGGAATCTGAATCGAGCTAATGGAGGAGTGGCAGGAGGTGCTACTAAGCAATGCAAGCCCTTTGGTGAGATTCATTTGAAGGTTTGTGTAATACTAGATATCCAGAGGCCAATACATGGTGTTTAATTTTTCCCTTTTCTGGTCTGTAATATTGAAGTGGGTTTTTACCCCATGATTTATGGTGTTTAGACGCAGTCATTTTCTTTTGACTTTTGGTTCAACTTTATACAAGTTTAAAACCAGTCGCTTTAGTGCTTGATTTTGAGTGTTGGATCAAACTATTATCCAAACATGCTGCAAGTTATATATGTATGAAGGGCAATGGGCCAAGGCCTGTGAGATCAGAGAACTAGGAGATGTATTGCTGGCAGTGTTGTCGATGGCGGTCCATGGCGGAGAGCCCAAATTCCGCCATACTGGCCGCATTGCGGCGCTGTTATAGTGGAAAAACCCGCAATATCGGAACATGCTTACAATATGCATTCTCTCTGGTTTGATGATCACTCAACCAGGCGGTGATGTATTTGAAATATGGACTAAACCAACCTTACTTGTTTATTTATACCTGTGTTTGAAACTTGGGTATTTAGAATATTGGAGTTTTCAGTGTCTTTCACCAACTGTTGCTGAAACCACATCTGCAGAATAGTTATTAGGATTATAGTAGTATCCTTACACTTGTATAGCATCGGGGATAAAATCTACCACCTACCACTGGGGTGTGTTTTTCTTTGTTTTTAAATGTATACTTTCCTTGCTTGTCAATTCGTGCTAGTGCTGGACCTAATTAAGTCTTGCTCGCAGGTTTCTTCAGTTCGCTTCAGCAAGTCTGATGAAAAGCGGCTTTCTTTATTTACCGGGACAAAAACTCTCCACTTGAGGTGTGTATCGAGAGAAGACAGAGCCATGTGGATTGAAGCCTTGCAATCTGCAAAAGATCTTTTTCCTAGAGCTCTGACAAGCAGTGATCTTGCTACTCCAGAAGATATCGTGGTTTCGACAGAGAAACTCCGATCAAAGTTATCTCAGGAAGGCATAAGTGAGGAAATCATCAATGACTGTGAATCCATTATGCTCTCTGAAGTCTCATATCTACAAGGCAAGTTGAAGTTTCTTCAGCAGAAACATGTTATGTTGTTGGACACCTTGAAACAGTTGGAGGTATTGATCTTCGCTTTCTAAACACAACTTGGAACATTGTATTCTGATTCATAATCTGCTTTTCTGTTGGGGATGGGTATAACAAGAAAGTGGTTTTCCGACCTGGATGCAGAACCAGTTTTTTTTTGTGTTTGGTTTAATTTTCCCTAGCTCAGCAGGTGGCCTTGTCTGCCTTAAGATTTCAAAAATAACTTTGATAAATAACCTAATGTTGGAAGCATGGGATGCTTATGTAACACCCTAAACCCCAAAATTTAATTTAAAAAAATTAAACGACAATTTAGGATGTCATTTTAAAATGTTTGAAAAGTATGCATGTTTTATCGAGTGACATCCTAAATTGTCGTTTAATTCTTTTAAATTAAGATTCGGGGTTTAGGGTGTTACAACTTACACCTCTACACAACTTTCAACTCTACATTAACCTTCTAGTGTTTTAGGAAATTGAAATTGCTAAAGTAGTTTATGATAAATTGATATTCTTTGCTTCATAAAAGAATGTTGCAAGTTTATTGTCGGAACCCTCCCCAAATAGTGAAAAGTAATATTTCTGTGGGATATGCTCATCCCTCATCTGGATTATCTCCTCCATCTGTATTCATAGGACTTTGTTGACTAAAGCATGATAATTGAGAAAGCTGGTAGCAGTATTAAATTTGTTTATAATTGGTATTGTTTGCTTACAAGTTACAACTTATTGGTTCAAAAAAAGATGTAAAATAATTAAGAATGCCATGTTCCTCTCCATCTCTTTCTTTACTATAGTTTTGAAAATATAAATACAAACGTTTGGCATTAATTGAGTCTAAATGTATTTTTTATACACTCCAAAACATTTAAAACTGTAGTAACTGAGAGAGGAAATGAAGAGAGTCCTAACTCTATTCATGAGTATTTTGGCAAAGAAGCAATTAATGCAGTAGAAAATTTAAGCGGATCCTATAAAAAGAGACAAATTTCTTGAGAGGGTCGTATCCTATCATAGGGACAGAACTAGTACTGTTTTTTCTTGTCCCTAGGTCAATCACTGTATTGATATTATTATTGTTACTAAGGGTAATAGAGCACTGAATTACACTCTATAATAATGCAAACTTGAATACTTTTCCCCCTCTTGCCTTATGTCCCTTTGATTTGTGGCCATTTCTGAATCAGTAAATAATGATGATATGATATGGAGTTTATTCAATTTACATCCATTTTGATCCTCTATATGCTGTCAGTGCCTTGTTAAATGATGGAATTATCATTAGCCAAGATTTTGATTTTCTCTTAAAAAATTAATGCAGACGGAGAAAATAGAGCTGGAAACTACTGTAGTAGATGAAACAAAGGAACGTGAGTCTTATTGCGGACAAGGGAATAGAAGATTTAGTGGTAAGTATAGTGTTAATATTCTCTGACATGTCTTTTGCCTTGAACTGTCATTAAAATCTTTACGCCTTGAACTGTCATTAAAATCTTTACCTGCGTAGTATATAATATGAACACCATTTTAGATAGTTATGTTTATTCTGGCCATGTATTTATATAAATTCAAGCTACCAACTGAGTATTTTGAAATTTCTATGTCGGTGGCAGTCATCTTATTCCTTGCTTTTACGGTTCATGTATCAGATTTCTATTCTGTTATGTCGGAAGGCAGTGCTACAGATTCAGTAGCTGATAATGAAAGTCAAGATGGAGCAGATGCTGAAACAGACGATGACGATGGAACATATTTTGATACAAATGAGATTTTATATTCAGATGCCTTAAGAAGTGCTTCCTATCGAAGTAGAGAAGGTACGGGAAATGCCAGTATATCTGATAGAGATTATGTTCACCATGATAGTTTGCATGGGTTTGAGAGGCCAATCAAAGATATAAGTTATCCTTGTGTCAAAAGAAGGGATAATCTGCCAGAACCAAAAGAGAAAGAGAAACCTGTTGGCTTGTGGTCAATTATTAAAGACAATATTGGGAAGGATCTTTCTGGAGTTTGTCTCCCTGTTTATTTTAATGAACCACTCTCTTCATTGCAAAAATGTTTTGAAGACCTGGAGTACTCAAACCTGGTTGATAGAGCATGTGAGTGGGGAAAGCAGGTCAGGTCCTCAGCTGTGCTTTCTTTTGTCACAAAGCTGTTTTAAAAGCATGATCTCCTAGGTTCATTTTGTCAAGGTAGATGATATGTTTGGTTAAATTTAAAAAAAATCTTAAAAAATTTCAGTATTTCATTTAGATTTTAGCATGATAATTTCCGTTGTTGAACATGTTGTATGTATTGTTCTGGTAATTTACTATTTAGGCTCATCAAATCTATGCTATATTTTTACCAAACTATTCTTTGAATATTTTCCACTTTTGTCTCTTGTGTTTCTAAATCTTCCTCTCTCCCTCCTTTCTCTCTCTAAGGATTTGCTATACCATTGCCAAGATTTGCCAGTTTATAGATACTATAATTGAAAAATCTTGAATTTATCCTGATTTCTACTATAGGATTGTGTTAGAACTGGTATCTAAATGAATAGAATATAATGGTATTAATTGATGAATTACTCTTGAAACAATGAAAGGATTACCCAATTACTGATAAACAATCTGCCTTGAACGG
Source organism: Vicia villosa (assembly GCF_029867415.1). Lineage (NCBI taxonomy): Eukaryota > Viridiplantae > Streptophyta > Magnoliopsida > Fabales > Fabaceae > Vicia > Vicia villosa. The sequence continues at coordinate 55,331,347 of NC_081182.1, read as the reverse complement.
AATTGACATGAGCAGTTTCTGTAGAAGCAGTTACACAACAAGTGAATAACAAATTCGGTAGAAGCAGTTACACAATAAGCGAATAACAAACCTGACAGGAAATTGAGAGTCTACCCCTCTCCCTTAACCAACCTGTACCGCCTAATAAATTTCATACTTAATTCTAATAACAAACTATGTATAGTTACATACACATACCTAATTAAGATAACATCTCCTAATAACATGTTATTATGAATTACTACCACTAGTAACATATAACTGCCTAGTAATATTTACTAAAGGTCTAACAGATTGAAAGTGACTGGATTGAATGTAATATTCAAGTTTTTTCAATATCAATGTCAATCTGGAATTAGAAGTGACACTTTGGAAAATTTCAACAAATTTCAACCATAGACTAAAATATAACTCCGTCTGTCCCAAAATGAGCGACAGATTTGCAAGATAAATTTGTCTCAAAATAAGAGTCATCCATTGTGGGACAGAGGATGTACATTTAACTTTGTAAATTTTTTTAGTTTTTACCGCTCTCAAAGCCTTAATTGTAGTTGAGTTTTTTAAAGATAGATGTCTATGAGTATATTTCTTAAGATAGATGTCCGTCATCGATCTTTAGAGGCTTGAGTAGACGTTGTTCTAGATAGGCTCTTATACTACATTTAACTTTGTAAATTTTTGTAGTTTTTACCGCTCTCAAAGCCTTAACTGTAGTTGAGTTTTTTAAAGATAGATGTCTATGAGTATATTTCTTAAGATAGATGTCCGTCATCGTTCTTTAGAGGCTTGAGTAGACGTTGTTCTAGATAGGCTCTTATACTGCTTTTTATAGGATTGTGAGTCCTTATAAAGTAGTATTTTTTTGCTAGGGCCTTTATGATTTAGGGGCCACTTGTTTAAGATTTTTGAAGAATCATTTTTGATGTTTTAGTTGTGTTTGTGTGCAAGCTTTTCTCAAATATCATTTTGTTAAAAAATGATTTTTATGCTGAAAAAGGAAATATCTATTTTGGTTAGCCTTTGAGGAAAATTACTTTAAAAAGAAGAGAGGAAAAAAAAATGAAAAACTATATTAACATGCATAGTTTTCAACTTGAATGCTTTTTGAACCATGGTTTATGCTTTTTCAAAAGAAAGTGCATATTTGATTTCCTATAAAAGTAAAAGTTGAGGAAGGAAAATAAAAGTAGATGCTTGATATGTTTCATGTTTATATGCTTAACTTGTTTGAAGGTTATGACTTTAATCCAGGTTTTGTATGGTGCAGGGAAATGAATTGATGAGAATTCTAAATATTGCAGCATTTGCTGTGTCTGGCTATGCGTCCACTGAAGGTCGACAGTGTAAACCCTTCAATCCGCTACTTGGGGAGACTTACGAAGCTGACTATCCTGATAAAGGAGTTAAATTTTTTTCTGAGAAGGTAACCAAATTTTTCTTCAACTTAGATTTTTGGGAATGAGTCAAATTTAGAGGAAAACATAGCAACAAGGGAAGTTATAAATGTAGTGTTTCATTATTGACTATCCATTGAACCTGAAAATAGCTGTAATATGTCTATCTTATGCTGCTGCTGATATCATCTAACAAGAAGCTTGCTGCAGGTTAGTCATCATCCAATGGTTGTTGCTTGTCACTGTGAGGGAAGAGGGTGGAAGTTTTGGGCAGACTCCAATTTAAAAGGAAAGTTCTGGGGGCGTTCTATCCAGTTAGATCCTGTGGGTGTTCTCACTCTTCAGTTTGAAGACGGTGAAACATTTCAGTGGAGCAAGGTCACCACTTCCATTTACAATATTATACTGGGTAAAATTTATTGTGACCACTATGGTACGATGCACATCAAGGGCAGCGGAAACTACTCTTGCAAACTGAAGTTTAAAGAGCAATCAATTATTGACCGGAATCCACATCAGGTAGAATATGTGTATTACTGCACTATCCCTTTGATCATAAAAAACTTTATTTTGATTAGATATACTGTTCTTTCCTGTTTATATTATCTTTGTCAAAACATCTTTCTTCTTTTATTTCTCCCCTACTTTATCTCCCAACTAAAGGTCTATTTGGATTGGATTATTTGAGCTTATCTTATGCCATAAGTTTTGTGACACTGTTTGGAAGAGCTTATTAAAACAGCTTATAGTATTATTCATAAACTTTTTTGTGCTTATTTTTTTATAAGTTCTCAAAGATAACTTATGAAAACAATTTATGGCACATATACAAGTAATTTAAATTTATTTCATCTTTTGTTAAAAAAAATAGCTTATGCAAGCTTTTTCATAAGTGCTTATCAACTTATTTTGATAAGCACTTGTCCTATAAGCTCTAAATAAGGTGTTTATCCAATCAGGCTCTAAGTTGACTACCAATGTTCTAGTTTTAACAAAGTGGCAAATAAAGTAGTGTCGTGTAAGCTATCAGCTGTAGCACAACACTCGGGGCTTGTTTTTTTGAAAATTGTTTTCTGTTTTCATTATTAATCACAGACTTGTCCCAATGTTTTCCCTTTGTTTCACGTGCTTCAATATTTGAATGCAATGAAAACATGAAATGAAAATCTCAAAAAAATTTCATAGCTAGAAATTATATTCCTTTTATGGTATTTGTAAGGTAAGGCTACTTATGATTGATCCATTTATTATGGAAGTTTATGACACCTTATTTTATAGTCCTGTTAGTTTGGCCCCGTCTCAATTGTTATGAACTTAACAACTGAGGTAAGTTACTTAGGTTAATCTATCTACTCTCCTCAGGTCCATGGGTTTGTTCAAGACAACAGAACTGGAGAGAAGGTAGCAATGCTAATTGGAAAGTGGGACGAAGCAATGTACTATGTACTTGGGGATCCAACTACAAAGCCCAAAGGTTATGATCCAATGACGGAAGCTGCATTATTGTGGGAAAGGGACAACTATGTCCCCAAGACGAGATATAACCTCTCTCCCTTTGCAATTTCCTTGAATGAAATAATGCCCGGTTTATTGGAAAAGTTGCCTCCAACCGACTCAAGGCTGAGACCAGATCAAAGACATTTAGAAAATGGAGACTATGAATTTGCAAATGCCGAGAAACTAAGGCTTGAACAGTTGCAGAGACAGGTAATTCACCTACAACTCAGTTCTATCCTTCAAATCTAATGTGTTTGGACATGCTTTCATTCAATTTCTTACCCTTCTGCTTGCTTATTTGCTTTACTATTGTCTGCAATCTGCTCTCAGAATAAGCATTATGCTACTTTGTGCATTATGTTTTTCTTTATCGAAAATCAGTGTAACTTATCGGTGATTGATATTCAAAACTCAGGCAAGAAAGATGCAAGAAAGAGGATGGCAGCCAAGATGGTTTAAGAAGGATGAGGATGGTTCTTACCGATACATGGGTGGTTATTGGGAGGCAAGAGAAAAAAACAATTGGGATGAAATCCCTAATATATTTGGACAAGGTTGTGATTTGCCTTCATGTTCCGAAGACACTGTATCCTACTGAGTTCTGGTTTTCCTTTATGGCCTTTACTATATGTCAATTTGGATGTAGGTTGTAAGTTATATAAAAATATTTTTCCAGATAGTGTTTCCGTCTTAGAAATTTCTTCTAGCTGCGCAATTTAGGCAATTTGTCACTAATTTTCGCAATTTTGGAGAAAGAATTGAAATCAACCTATGTGAATTTACAATTTCTTCATACTTATGTCTCGTTAAAAATGCACCTCTCCATTCAACATTTTTGAGCTAGATTTTAATGATAGAGAAGTTTCTTATAATTTGATAATTTCTTATTTTATAGATTTCAACAAGATTTTACGCACTAAGAAGTTCTGATGCAATATTCAACTTTTTATACTATCAATAAATTTTATATCATTTTGCATGACTTTTAAATTAAATATTAAATAAATAAATTTTAACGATTGAATGATTTTAATTGAAGGGTCATGATTGATCAACGGTATATAAAGATATTTGCATTGTCTATGAGATTAATTCATATAGAATCTCTTATATAACTTGTTTCGCATAGCATTATATAAATAGGGTTAATAGTAGTTTACCTTCCCAGTAATATGAGCGTGTTTTGATTTATTTTCCACTGTTGCTAAAGGCAGGTTTTGGCGATAGTTTTTTTGAAAAAACCGTTGCCAAAAGATAGGGAAGGGGAAAAAGCAAAATTCGCTAACATTACAGGGTACAGGGGGTGAATTACTATTAACCCATATGAATATAAAAGATCATGTGTCTAGCTCGTGTATTTTTGACTTAAAAATAAGAAAATTTTATTTTGTATCCCTACAATTAGCCTTATATATCTATATGAATTTTTTTTGGATCGAAATATCCTCCACGTAAGGTCATAGGTCCTGACTAAAATGGAATCAAGAGGGTTATTAAGTATGAGGTTGATGTTGATGGTAATGAGGTTAAGATCATGACAACCACTCACCTGAAAAACTTGCCAATGCGCATCTCAACAAATGCGCCATCGAACACTGTTCGTGGTCGAAGATTGGAAAATGGAATCAAGAGGGTTAATAAGTATGAGTTCGATGTTGATGGTAATGAGGTTAAGATCATGACAACCACTCACCTGAAAAACTTGCCAATGTGCATCTCAACAAATGCAAGAGGGTTATTAAGTATGAGTTCAATGTTGATGGTAATGAGGTTAAGATCATGACAACCACTCACCTGAAAAACTTGCCAATGCGCCATCGAACACTGTTCGTGGTCGAAGTTTGGAGAGTTCGATGTTGATGGTAATGAGGTTAAGATCATGACAACCACTCACCTGAAAAATTTGCCAATGCGCATCTCAACAAATGCGCCATCAAACACTGTTCGTGGTCGAAGTTTGGAGATGCCGTTCAAGAAGATGTTGGTGCATGTCTCACTATGGTTTCCACGGAAGAAACCGTTCTCGAATGTCCCAAACCTTTTGGTTCTTTTCTCTTTCCATTTCTTAGTCTAATATTAATTTGAAAAGTTTGAGATTTCATATCTTTCAGTTTAATATGTGTTTTTAATGTGTAATGCTATATTTAACCATGATAGAAGTGTTGTAAACCCGAGTATATGTAGGAGAACCATGATTGATGTCTTGTAAACCCTAACATATTTAACCATGATTGATGTGTTGTAAACAAAAGCAGGAGTTAATTCAAACACACAAAAATGATTGCATTGGGCTTGTCAATAAAAAGAATTATTTTAATGTCTTACTTTGCATTTAAATTTGCTTTTGTTGATGCTATTATTTGCATGAAATTCCTTACTTTATGTATCAATCTTATGATTTATGTAATATTTACAGGTTGCGGCAAGGAGGATGCAAAGACTAGTGACCCACCGGCTCCTTTCAATAAAGGTGTTATTCTTATGGTATGTAGGACTTGTGGGAACATTAGATACTGAATTCTTGCTCTCTCCTTCAATGTTAGGAACAAGTCTTCTCAAATTGAAAATCACATGTGGCTCAACAAGTTCAAGTTGTGAAAAGAAAGTGATAGATTTATATGACACTCAAGACACAGAACTTTGTGGGACTTGAAAAAGAATTGTGATGCTTTATTTGTGATTCTTGAAGATGAAGAAACAAAACGAGAACCTGTAAAGCATGATATTATTATTTTTTATTGATATATTATCACACCCTGATTTCGTCCTGATTTTTTTGATTCATTTGCATTTTCATCATTTCACCCGCATAGTCCAAAGTCAGAAGTTTGTCTAAATCTCTTGGAGAATCTCTTTGTGCACCTATACACCTTCTTAGGGACCTCTGGTGAAAACCCAAAAATATCCCTATACTTCGGAGATGCATCTCCGATGTCACTCCTTTTAATCCAACGCCAACAGACCCTTCTCCCACTCTTCATTTGTATTCAAAAACACCCAAAAGCGCATTTCTTCTAAAAAATTGCATTTTACCTTATTTGAAGTAATATTTCACTGATTGAAGATACAAAAGCTCCTTTGAAGAATCCTCAACTCATTTCAAGTCATCTTCAGAACCCCTTCAAAACTCCAACATTGTGTAAGTTTTTAAAATTCGCATTTCATTACTAAAATTGATTTTAAGTTAGTTATAATCAATAAAACTATATAGGTTGATGTTATAGTAGTAAAATTTTGGTGTTTGGATGTTAAAAAAAATAGATTTTGGATGAGTTAGGGCAAGAAGTAGAAGCTATGGAATATGGTTGTTCGCATGTGGTTTCAAAAGTGCATATCCGAAATCCCGTCTAACTAGTTTCGGATATGCACTTCCAAAATCTTCCCAGAATTTTTTTTAAAACTATTTTCAAATTTTTTAAATTGCTTGTTTCAGGAAAACGGCTGACAACCAAGCACCGACCGATCGACTAAGACAAGGGAGGCCAACCCAGACACCCCCTGCTCGGCGCGAAAGAGCCGCACAACAAGGAATGACTTGGGGACGCGGTCGAGTCCGCCAGGAGGATGCGTCTACAGGGTCTTCATCTGCACCGGAGAGTTGCTTGTCTCGGGCGTCATCCTCTATTGCCCGTGAGCATGTTGAGTTTGCTCGGGATGAGGAGGTTCACCCAGAGCACGACGAGGGTGGTCAGGAGGATGTTCATGATACATGCTGCCCGGTTTGACGCAACAATGAAGGGGGCGAATCGAAGCTACCCGGGGGGACCGTCTGACACTTCATTCTTGATATACTATCATGACCATGCCGCTCGACATATTTGGGATGTCAAGGTTTTTTTTGCGTTTTTTTATTTAAACAATTTACTTACAAATATGGGTTTAACAACTAACATTGAGGTTGCTATTTATTTTTGTTACAGGAACAGTTACCCATTAAATCCGTGAACCATTCGCAGAAAATCTTTGATTTATTTAAACTACAGGGTGAGTGGTTTAATGATGTTGTTGCTGGATCTGGACTTGGAGGATTATGTTGTACCGGTTATGTAACCATAAGCCACGACATGCAAGGGGGCATTTGCCGAAAACTGACACAAGGAGATGTCATCTTTCCACTTTCCTGTTGGGGAGTTGACGATCACCCTCTATGACGTGATTTGTATGCTCCACCTTCCTATCAGAGGGAGGTTACTCAACCATTCCCGGATACAAAGAGTTGAGGCGATTGAGCGGATGATAGATTATCTGGGTATGGATCCATTTGCGGTCGAGTATGAGTGTAAAACAACGAATGGGGCGCATGTCATGTTCTCCACCCTGAAAGAGATTTATGAGCACCACTTGGTGGCGGTAGCTGGGACCGAGGATGAGGGTGATGAGGTTTTTGTTGAGTACCATCGCGATTGTGCTTTGCGGTGTTGGTTCATATTCTTGGTTGGCACGTCCCTCTTTGGGGACAAAAGTGCAACCTACATGGACGTGACATACCTCTAGTATTTTATGGATTTGACTACAATTCATGAGTGGAATGGGGGGCTGCCATTCTAGTATTTTATTGTCTTGCTTTACTTTATTTACTTCTTTCTCTTACCATGCCTACACGTTTGTATAGGTTCGCCTAATTACTTTATTTTACTGTCTTGATTTTACTTTATTTATTTCTCGCTCTTACCATGCCTACACGTTTTTATAGGCTCGCTTTTATTTCCATGTCTGGCTAAATTTATAAGGGTTAGAATGCAAGGATCGTTATCACGATCGTGTTCCAAATGTTATATTAATAGAAATACTACTAGGGATGTTTTGACCTTTAATTCAAGTTTACTGTGTTTAAATGTTTATGGGTAAGATCGAAAGCCGTCCATACTTAAGATCAAGCTTGATTAGTTTTTAACTAAATAAAAAGGGCGAAAGCAGTTTGTTTGGTTAATTAGGGATCTTTGACACATTTTTAGAAAACGATTTTGAAACTATTTTCGGACGCGTTTATGGATTTGAAATCTGATTCTTGGCCAAAAGCCAAGAATCCCTTTAAGTTAAATTTTCCAAGTTAAAATCACTTTTCTACTAAGACAAGTAATTGATTTCTTAAAAATAGGTTCACTACTTTAACGCAATGCACACTGTTCATATGTGACAAATGAATGGGTAGACTTAAAGAGTAAACCCGGTTCTTAGTACACGAAAGCGACAAGTTCCCGTTAAATTGTTTCTTTCTATAAGTAGAAAATATTGCCTCGTAAGTAATTCTATCCATGTGTAACTGGAACGCTGTCTGATATACGTGAATTACATTCGAACCTGTTGCTTTTATCTGTTATTTACTTTATTCCTTTATTTTCTTGCACTGCACTCATATCAACTATTCTCATCCGCCTTAGATAAGCACCTTAACAATAGAGTTGATAGATTGACGATTGGTCTCTGTGGTTCGATAATCTTATATATTACTTTGATAGGTTGTGCACTTGCAGTTTTATTTTAGACTCTATTTACAGATCTGTTCAGCCCTTGATGGTTAATTCCAAGGCGTCATGATAGAGAATTCACCTATACACAACCGTTACTCTGCCCGATTTTCGTTAGGAATTTGTAATGTGATTCAAAGACTTAGTGCAAGTTGTGCTAAAGATAGTCAAGTTTATCTGGGCCCCAAGTGGTAATGTGTTGGTTTAGTGTTGGTAATCCAAAGGATGAGAAATCTACCTTGACTCCTAATGTCAAGCGTTGGCTTCTTATTTGTTCATATCGTTCTTTCCCTTAACTATTATTTTACGCTCTAGGATAGTCTCTTCATCTCCTCACACTTCTTAGATTTTCAAAATCTCCTCTCTTTTTTTTCCAAAATCTTCTTATGTTTGCAAATTAATTTAAAAATATTTCTTACCCTTGTTGGCTTTTTCTTTCAAAGTTTAGAAACAATTAATTATTGTGGTGAATTGTGATACCCCACGATCTTGATATTGATTGATATCTTTTCCACTTGAGAGAGCTAGTGGCATACTTGTTGATTTTATACAAGTTGGAGCCCTTCTTTCATTTGTGAAGCAAATGATCCATCTGTTCTCCTGTTTAAGATCAATGGCTGACTATTCTCTCCGATGATGATAAAGTGTTTATTCCTTTTAAAAATATTCCTTTTTAAGTGGAACTACATTAACTCTGACTTCTCCATTGCACCAAGGAGGTATGTAGGCACAAGATATAATATCTTGCCGAGCTTATTTTAAAAATTAAACAAACTTTTTCTTATTGCACACAATATCTTTTATAAAACACAAATTTTCAAAAAGGTTCTTGTGGAGTACCACAGATATGAGGGGTGCTTAAAATCTACCCCTTGTATAATCAACACCCATACCTAAGATCTCTTTTTGTTGTTTTTGTTTCAAAAACTTCTTTTGGGTTTACTTCGCTCTTTTCCCATTTTCTTTAGAAACAAACGCGGTGGCGACTTTCACAAAAATAATGAATCGAGTCAACCAATGACTTCTATCTTATTTGTGAAGTAAGTTTAGACTCAAATAAAAGAGATGAAATATAAATTATTTTAAGCATGTCATATCTTAAAAGAGAGAAAATCTAGTATACCAAAAAGAGAGAGGAGGTGTAACAATTATTTACCAAATCAAGAAAATAATATATTTTTAACAAATATTTCTTATAAATATGTGATATGTAATATTTTATTTAACAAATGTAATTTTTCATAAATAATTGTATGTATTTTTGTATGAAATAATTATATATATTTTTTGTATGAAATAATTTTAATTTCATACCCTCATATTTTCTTATATTATATTCACTTATTTTTATTAATATTTCTTTAAAATATTATTAAAATATTTTCTTAAAATCATATTATATAATATAAAATTTTTAATATTTATATATTATTTTAGCATTAATAACTTAATGAATATATTTGTTTAAACTTTAAACAAATGTTAATATTGATGATTTTTAAATATTAATCAAATCAAGAAAATCTTCAAAATTTAATGTAGGATAATGTAATGATGATTGGCCACGTGGATATAAATATATCTTTAATTAATTATTATTATTATTTTTAATGTATATTTTTAAAAATGCAAAAAGGTATTATAAGGTGTTATAAGGTGTTTGCATATATTCAATTGTAACGGATAGATAATTGATGAAAATATTAATTAAATATTAAATGGTATTAAATTGATGGTGAGAGAACATAAGGAAAGGGGGGCCAGCCGAACTTCCTGATAAATGTAAATACTCACTCTTCTATACAAATCTCATTCATATCTTTACATAATAAAGTCTAGATTTAACATAGAAATAAAATATTTAATGGCAGTATGGAAAATTAGTTAGCCCTTAAGTTATTAATAAGGTAACAATGGGCCAGATATTAAGCCCAAATACACAATCTTCCTAGTAGCAGAGCATTTCCAAAATACCGTTATTAGTTAACAAAGCAAGAGAACTAGGTTATACAAAATAAAAATAAAACCAGAAAAAATGGCGAATGTAAGGTGGGGAGAATTGGAAGAAGACGACGGTGAAGATCTTGATTATCTTCTGTTGCCTGCACGTCAGGTCATAGGTCCTGACGAAAATGGAATCAAGAGGGTTGTTGAGTACCGGTTCGATGATGATTATAATAAGGTTAAGATCACCACAACCACTCGCATCCGAAAACTCGCCAACGCGCGTCTAAACAAATACGCCGTCGAACGCCGTTCGTGGCCCAAGTTTGGAGATGCCGTTCGTGAAGATGTTGGTGCACGCCTCACTATGGTTTCCACGGAAGAAATCGTTCTCGAACGCCCCAAATCTCTTGGTTCTTTTCTCGAACTCCTCACTATTAATTTGAATCTTTCAGTTTAATCTGTGTTTTTAATGTTGTGTACTGCCATATTTTACCATGATTGATGTGTTGTAAACCCTAATATATGTAGGGGAACCATGATTGATGTGTTGTAAACCCTAATATATGTAGGAGAGGAGAACCATGATTGATGTGTTGTAAACCCTAATATATGTAGGAGAGGAGAACCATGATTCATGTGTTGTAAACCCTAATATATGTAGGAGAACCATGATTCATGTGTTGTAAACCCTAATATATGTAGGAGAACCATGATTCATGTGTTGTAAACCCTAATATATGTAGGAGAACCATGATTCATGTGTTGTAAACCCTAATAGTAATATATTTAACCATGATTGGTGTGTTGTAAACCCTAATATATGTTGGAAGACTTTTGTATCAATCTCATGATATATGTAATTAATATTTACAGGTTCCAGCAAGGAGGATGCAAAGAATAGTGACCCAGGTGCTGTTCTTATGGTATGCAGGACTTGTGGGAAGAAGGGTGATCATTGGACTGCAAGGTGTCCATATAAGTCTGATGAAAGCGTTGTTGATAAAACTCCAACAGATGAGACTAAGGATATATATGTACCTCCTCGCCTGAGACCTGATATTGACAGGACTATTGATTCAAACATGAGGCGGAGGAACGATGAGAATTCTGTTCGGGTAACCAACCTCTCGGAGGACACAAGGGAGCCTGATTTGTTTGAGCTTTTCAGGCCTTTTGGTGATGTGATCAGGGTCTATGTTGCTATAGATCAAAAGACTGGCATGAGTAGAGGCTTTGGCTTTGTTAACTTTCGCAGCAGGGAAGATGCTCAGAGGGCTATTAACAAACTCAACGGATATGGCTACGATAATCTCATTCTGAGACTTGAATGGGCCGCCCCTAGAACAACCTAGGTGTTGGCTGCTTTTGAGTTTTTTTTGCCCCCTTTTCTTTCTGAATTCAGAACCATGTGTTATTTCCCTTCTGTTTTATTCTAATAAATATTATATGGATTGTTTACTCACTCTCACTTGTTGATTTTTGATGATAATCAGTATTACGAGTATTGTTTCCAGGTTGACACTCTTCTCTTTTTATAGTATTTACATAACAAAGTGTGAAAAAGGTTTTGGTACTCGTGTGCTATTATGTTGTCATTTTTATTCTTAACACGCGTTTCTTTCCTGGTTCACTGTATTTTGTTGTTTCAGTTAAGTGACAGTTAGCTTACATAATTATTTATTTATGAGATGCTATGATGTTTTGTTTCATTTTCTGAAACCCACCCGTATTGTGTTTTTAAAAAGAGTGAAGATTTGCCCTTAATTATATCAATGAATACTTTTATATAGTTTGGGGACGAGCCACAAACTCGGCCCTAGCTTGGAATAATGCGGAAGTTATTCTTTGCAGTGGCGGATCTTTAGAGGAGCCCAAGGGTGCAGTGGCACCCCTCATTTTTTTCATTTTTTAAAATATACTGAGAGAAAAAGTAAAGTCAAGATAATAGGATGGACATTGGTAGTTTGTATCGGTGGAGAGTATAGAATAATTTTGGAGGAAATTGAATATTTTTTGAAAAATGAATTGGATCTTTTGTTTAGTTTAATTTAATGTGGTGGGACCGACAAACTTAGATAGTGACAAATAAAAAGTTAACATGTTCACTATTATGATTAGTTATAGAGTGTGGATGTTAAAGGATAAGAAGAAATTATGTGAAAGTTTTAAAGGTGTGAGAGAGAACAATATTTTCTTATTAAAAATAATTTAAATGAAACGTTAGATAAATTAATCTAGTTAATCAAATTAAATAATGAATTAGGGGTAAAAAGGTTAATTTAAATTTTGATACGAATTTTTTGTATTTAAAGTACATTCTCATATTTTAGAAAACAATTACTATTTTTCTTTTTTTATGTCTTTTAATATATTAATTATTAAATGATAAGTGTAATATTCTTTTTAATCCTAAAAGTTAACTTCATAGTTTATTTTAATTTTTAAATTTAAATAATATCTATATTTATCAATTAAAAAACTATAAGACTTATAAATTAAACTAGGATTAGCCAAAAAATCAGCACAAAATTCGGTTTCTCTATATTTGAGATTAAACACAATAAAATTAATGAAGTTTATTAATTTAAATTTTGTTTAATTATGATTAATTATTTATTAATTTTATTAGCGTTGGCTAAAAGATATAAAATTTTAGATTTTAATTTTATTAATAGTTGTCATTTTTTAAAGATAAAACATAAAATTATAATTATAAATTATAAATGACTTTTATAAATTTTAATTATAATATTTTTTATTTATTTATGACGGCACCCCCTACTATTTTAGGCAAGATCCGCCACTGATTCTTTGTAGCTATAGAAGAGTAATTCTATAGGTTAAGTTAACGTAAACAAACGCATAAGATGTGTATTATGGAAGCTACCTCCATTCATCACACGTGTATTACAAAGCTTTGTGTACTGACCACCATATATTTGTTCAGTTCATTATAAGAAAAGATAAAAATAAAAGAAAAACGAATTAATATAATAAGATGAATAAATATATATGAATTAATGTAATTATATGAATGAATATATTATTAATTAATTAATTTTTTATTTTTTATTTCATTAATTCATAATACATAAATTATTTTTATACATTAATATGAATAAATATATAATATGAATAAATATAATAAGTATGATAATATAAACAAATATATATGAATTAAGGTAATAGTATGAACAAATATATTATTTAATACATTAATTCATGATACATAAATAAGTATTATTTCATAATACATAATACATTAATATTTATTAATATTTCATACATTAATTAATATTTAAGTAATGTATTAAAGATGAATAAATATATATGAATTAAAGTAATAATACATAAATAAATCCTCCTTTCCCTGGGTGGATAAAGGCCAATACAGATGGTGTAGCTATCGGCAATCCAAAATCTTGTACTTGTGGAGCCATTTTCAGAAACTCCAAAATCTTGTACTTGTGGAGCCATTTTCAGAAACTTTTTAGGAGATCACGTTGGATCATTCTCATACTTTATTGGTATATGTAATGCTCTGTTGGCAGAATTCTTGGGTGTGATCATGGCTATTGAGATAGCCATTGATAAGAAGTGGCAGAATCTCTAGATTGAAACTGACTCGACCGCCGTTGCTAGGGCGGTCCACAATGTTAACTTGGTTCCTTGGAGTATTAGAAACAGATGGAACAATGTCTCTTTAATTTCAGGCATATAGGATTTCTGTTAACTCACATCTATAGGGAAGGAAATTTTTGTGCGGATGTCATTCCTAACTTAGAGTATAATTTTAGATACTTCAAGTGGTACAACTATGTTGTCATAGAAGCTAGGGAGGAATTTTTGTTCAACAAGTTTGGTTTTTCCAAACTTAGGTTGATTTCCTCTTAGGTTTTTTTTTTGTGTAAGCAAGATATTAATAAACGGGAGAACTAAGGGTTCTCCAACCTTGATACACAACAAACGGTTCAAGGCCGCCAACCTACGGTATTACAGACCAATTAAAATTACGACATAAAAGACAAAGGGTCTTTGCTAAACTCGTAAAAATTACAATTGGATTGTGCAATATCGTCAAAAAAAGACCACCTCCAAACCAAAATCTTGATATTCCAAACCATATTGTTAATATTCCAATCCTTTAGGCTAAAACAAAAACCATTCCTGGTCAACCAAATAATCCAAGAAGTGGCTAACCAAAACACCCCCAATTTACCAACCTTAATCCTTTTTACACGGCCCAAAGAATGCCATTCCATAAAGGACGGAATACACCCTTCCGTTGTACCTTCTGGGAAACCCACCCACGAAGCAATTTCCTTCCAAATAATCTTAATTACTTTGCACTTGAAGAAAATATGGTCACTATCTTCGAAATGCAAGTCACAAAAAACACAATTTAAGTTAGTAGAAGTTAAATTAATACCTCTATACACCAAAAGATCTTTGGTGGGTAACCTATTCACGAAAAGCCTCCAAGCAAAAGCTTTTATCTTAAAAGGAATTTCCAACCTCCAAATCAATTCCAACGCCTCATCAAATTTATTAGGCGGACCGTACGGAATACGAGATGAGGCATAACAAGAGTAACACGGAGAAACCGAATACCCCTTCACCAAATCAAGCGACCAAAAGACGGAATCCTTCGCATTATGCACTCCCCCAAACGCTACTAACCGGTTTCGTAAAACCGCTAGCTTTGTCTCCAAACCCGCCTCCACAACCACCAAATCCGAAATACCCAAATCACCCCATCTCCAAACCCCTCCGTTCCATCCGCCCATCCCCGCTACCGAAACTTTTTTCAATGAAGAAATGCAATAAAGTTCCGGAAAATCATCCATCAAAATATTGCCATCCAACCAACAGAATTCTCAAAAAGGTATACTAAATCCATTGCCAATTTTAAAACAACAATTCGAAACAATTGGATCTAAAGAAGATGTAGAAGAAGAAAAAGAACCAATCTTAAGAATATCACGCCACCAAAAAGAGGAAGAAGAGTGTTTTTGGATATTACCTCCACAAAGAATTTTCATGTTTACATCTCCATATATTTCCTCTTTTGCTTGTATTTTCTTTTTCTTTTAATGAAATTTTTAGTTATTTAAAAAAACTAATATAATTCATAATATATTTGTTTATAGAGATTAATTAGTATACACTGTCAGCGTAAAAAAGGTAAAAAAAAATTACATCATGAGTGCATCATCACAATTCAAATGGATTACTTTTTTTTTTCATAAGCAAGGGATTATATTAAAAGAGAACTAGGGGTTCTTAACCCGATTACATAGATCAACGGGAACACCCGACAAAAAGAAAATTACAAGCCAATTACACTTACGAACGGAAGCCCAAAGGGTCCTTACAAAAATCGTAGAAGTTGTAATTGGAATTAGTAATATTCCCACAAAAGGACCAACGCCACACCGTAAGCTTTATATTCCAAACAATATTATTTACGCTCCAACCATCATTCCGGAAACAAACGCCATTTCTAGCAATCCAAAGACACCAAGTAACCGCTAACCAAACCATTCCCAATTTACACTTCTTAACTTTCATGAGTTTAAAGAATGAATGCCACTCCATAAAACTAGGTAAACATTCATCCTCCATTCTATCTCCTATACCAACCCATAATGCTATGTCATTCCAAATCCTTTTTACCACCCAACAAACAAAAAAAGTATGCCTAGCCTTTTCTACATCCACACCACAAAAAGAACAAAATAAATTATCTAAGGGGAGAGAGATACCTCTAATCAACAATAAATCCTTTGTAGGAAGTCTATTGTGAAATAATCTCCAACCGAACGCCTTGATCTTGAACGGTACTTCCAACTTCCACAAAATCCCAAAAGCTTCATAGCTTTTACTAGGAGGGCCAAAAGGAGTTAAACTCTTCAAAAGAAAAGAATAACAAGAAGCTACCGAAAACTCAAGATCCTCGTTGTTGCACCACTCCACTTCATCTCTCCCCTCATTCCGGCCTTCCGCACCGTCCAAGTAACTCCTCAAAACCGCCCCCTCCCCTCCATGAGTATCCGCCTCTAAACCGAAATCTCCCCATTTCCATCCGTCACAACTCCACCCTCCCATTGCCGCCACGGAAACAATTTTTAATTTAGATGCTTCGAATAGGTCCGGAAAAAGGACTTTCAAAGGAGCTCCTCCCCACCACTTAGCAAACCAAAAAGGGGTATTAAAACCATTGTTAATGGAAAAACTACAACATTCTACAATCGGGTCACAATACCTACCATGGGAAATATTAATGAGATCCCTCCACCAAAAAGAACTACTCAAAGAAGGAGACGACCCCTTATCCCCACTCAACATCTTGTAATAAAGATCACCATAGCGAGCTTTCAAAATAGAGAACCAAAGGGAATCGGTGCCTTGAAGAATCTTCCACCTCCATTTGAAAAAAAGGGCCAAATTAAACAAAGCAATATTTTTAACTCCCAAACCTCCCTTATCAAAAGAGAGATTTACATCCGCCCACTTCACCCAATGAATCTTCTTTTTATTCTCCACTCCCCCCCATAGAAAATTACTTTGAATGGTGGTAAGCTTTCTTATCACTTTCGGAGGGACTTTGTAAAAGGACATAGTGAAAATGGCTAAAGAACTAAGAACAGATTTAAGAAGAGTGATTCTACCTCCCAAATTAAGAAACCGGTTCGTCCACCCTTCCAAGCGATTCTTCATCTTCAACACAAGCGGGTTCCAAGTATTTTCCTTCCTAGGATTAAAGCCGATAGGAATACCGAGGAAGTAAAAATTGCTCTCTTCCATTTTGCAAGAAAGGACATGGGAGGCCGCATCCAAGAAATGGGGATTAGAATTAATTCCAATAAGCTTGTTTTTTTGGTAATTAATTCCGAGACCCGAAACCACCTCAAACGCACGGAGCACCACCTTAATAGCCCTAATTTGCTTCCAACTACCTTCCCCCACTAGTAGAGTATCATCCGCAAATTGAAGAATATCCACCCCACACGATCTCTTAATGTCAAATCTAGCATAATCCCCATTCTCCATAGACCTTTTCACCAAAGCCGATAAGCCTTCGGCAACCAAAACAAAAAGAAAAGGTGAGAGAGGATCACCTTGTCTCAAACCTCTAGTAACCGCAAACTCTTTTGTTGGACTCCCATTGACAAGAATCGATATATTGCTATTAAATACCAATAGCTCCATCCACTTCAACCATCTTTGACCAAATCCCATTCTTTTCATCATGTATCTCAAGAAATTCCAACTAACTTTGTCATAAGCTTTCTCAAAGTCAACTTTAAAAAGAATGCAATTTTTACCTTCCTTTCTAGCATAATCGACCACCTCATTCGCCACCAAGACACCGTCCAACAATTGTCTACCGGGAACAAAAGCACTTTGGCACTTAGAAATAATCGAAGATAACACCTTTTTCAATCTCCCCGCCAAAAGCTTTGAAACCACTTTATACATGCAACCTACCAAGCAAATGGGTCGGTAATCCCCCAAAACTATCGGATTGGATTTCTTGGGAATCAAAGTCAAAAAAGAAGAAGTGATCGCTTTCGATATGGAGATTCCATCAAAAAAGTACTTGAAATAACGAAAAAAATCTTCTTTAATAAAAGACCAACAATTCTTTATGAAAAGAAAAGAATAACCATCCGGACCCGGACTTTTGTCTCCCCCACACTCCCACACCGCCTCCTTAATTTCGGCTTCTAAGAAAGGCCTCTCCATATCCGCCGCTTCCAATGAATTGATGGAATTAAATTGAATTCCATCCAACACCGGCCTACTCTCTTCGGTTTCAAGGAATTTGTTCTCAAAAAAATTGAAAACCGCCTCTTTAACATCTTCAACCGAATCCACCAAACCCTCCGGAGTGACAAGAGGACCTAAATGATTAATCCTTCTCCTTTGTTTCATCACCTTATGGAAAAAACCGCTATTAGAGTCTCCCTCCTTAATCCACTTTACTCAAATGGATTACTTACTTTAATAAGAATTAAAATAAAAATCAAATAATTTTAATAAATCAACAATTGGGATTTATGAGTAGTGTGAGACTATTTTGCAAAACTATCGTCAACTTCAAGAAGATATGGTAGAACATATTTGATTGGAGAAGTTTGGTCATAAAAATATTGAAAGAATCTTTGTGTTATTTTTTATTTTGAATTAAAATATACTTTTATGTATTATTGTTTTATAATATTAAAATAACTCTTGTGCAACTTTAATCATTAATAATTTTATACATGTTAATCAGAATAGTTAAATTAATATTAAATTTTAATTAATTTTTTTAATCAACGCCATAAATATATAAAGTACAAAAATAGTATCGAAAATTGGGGAAAAATATGATCGAATCCAATAAAACTAAAATATACATAACAAATACAATCTAAAATAAAGTAAATTTTAAATAAAACAAATCTAAATCCAATGATAGATAGAAAACATACATGATGTGCACAATCCAACAAATTAGTATACGAGAACGAAACTAAATTGCAAAAAATATAATGTGTGCGCTGACTAGCACTAAATTTCAAACTGTAGAAATGGTTAATGAACTTGACTGCCAACACAATAACAAATACATTAGCCAAAAAAACTTACTGAGGAAGTAGCTGCAACAAGCAATCAAATCATTTATGACCAATCAAACCGAGACACAAATTTGAGGATGAAGAAGACTCCATCACACAAAACAACTCCAAACTAATTGATCTAGAAAACAGAACAACATTCCATTATAAGACTGAATGAGAACCAACTCACCAAAGGAGTCGATCTGACCACCTGGAAATCGGAGAATGAATCTGACCACCAACACGGAATCATAACCACTAACCAACAACTTACTCTACAAAAGTAAACAATAACAGTCATTTCGACCCTAACAGACCAAAATCAAACAAGATGAAAGTCTCAGATAATCATCAACGTGCTACCACGACATAACCTTGAACACCCCGGTCACTGGAGAGCAAAAATCATCATAAAAAGAAACACACCATCGACGGCGAAATTAAAAGCAACAACCCCGCATGGGTCAGAAGGTGGTGCGGTTTTATAACATCACATCATCTCATTATGTCTCTATAATTTACATTAATATTAATTATAAATAAATATAAATATGTAGGATCAAATTTAAATTATTTATAAACAATCATTATTTAAATAAA
This sequence comes from Vicia villosa, assembly GCF_029867415.1. Lineage (NCBI taxonomy): Eukaryota > Viridiplantae > Streptophyta > Magnoliopsida > Fabales > Fabaceae > Vicia > Vicia villosa. Next base: position 55,311,832 of record NC_081182.1, on the reverse strand, counting down.
AATAAATTATATTAATTAAAAATTCTTTAAATCCCAATTTGATCCTAGAAAATAATTTAACTAACCTAATTTAATTTCTTATTATTCAACCCCAATAAAGATGCCATAAGTGAAACATGACTCTTAACTTAAAGCAGTTTTGCGTTAAAAAAAACTTAAGTACTAGTTAATATCGGAATTCAAATTCTAAAGTTCTCTTTATTATACACCAAGAAAAAGAGAGTCTCTTTTCTCTATAAGATAAACCCACTTCAATTGAAGGCGGTGAAACGAGAGGTACATGAGACAGCATACTTGCAAAAGTTTTCAACTAGTTTCACATGAGAAACAATATTTGTTCAAACACTTTCCAGGTCTACTTTTTTACATTTTCCTTTATCCTTAGTTTCATCTCATTTCAATTTCCAATTCATAATAATCATACTACATGTTCAGATTACAATGTGATTACTTAGGTCATAAATGCATAAATTGTTTCTCTATATTTCTCTTTTTTCTTGCTATGCTATGCCAAGTAACAATGAGTGTTGTATCTAGAATTAAAGCCTTTCCTTTTGATAGGTAATTTCAAAACCTAAACTCCTATGTGAGGAGTCTATGAAAAAGTTACTCAACAGAAGATGGACATTGTCAACTCCTGAGACTAAAATTCATCAAGTAATTCACAGAGATAGATTGGATGGTACTAATTTCTTCCAATTGAACACCAGTCCCGATTTTGGTGACCGCAATGTTAAACAAAGGAAGAGCTTTTATGTCGTGCGGGATGATTTGTTGCATCCGCTAATTAATGGAAATAAAGCAAGAAAATTGGATGGATTGCTTCCCTTGCTTCAAGATTATTCAGTGACTGATGTGGTAACTTATCCTTCAATTCGTTACAACAATGTTTAGTTTTTCTTTTAATCTTTCTTTGGTTACTGGTCTATGTTAGCTTGTAACATTTTCTTGCTTGATTTCATATCCTTGGTCCCAAAATTCAAGCCTTGAATTTGTTGTATCAATCAAAAGGGTTATCAGTAAAATCAGGGTTCCTTTCAAGCATAATATTAGTCTCAGAATCTTGGTTTCAAAGTTTTCTTTCTTATAGTAATTCCTATTATATAGAAATATTGACTCTGGCTAACCAATAGTCAATAGCTGCCAATAGCAGCGCTATCCCGCTATAGCGGAGTGGAGGCCGACTGACCATTATGGGAAGAGTCTTGGCGGTGCAAAACACTATAGCGGCGGCCGCAATAGAATAAATAACGGGATAGCGGTTCTTGGCCCATTATCCTTTTCCCCTTAAAAAACCAAAATTACCCCCTAAATTTATGATGTTTTAATGGTAATTGTGGGTTTTTCAATCAAATTTGAGTTGACACTCAACCTTAACCTTCCTTCGTAATCGTTTATGCACTTCAAGAGTTACTTGTGCTTTGATTTATGAATATTTTATGAATTGAGTTATTTGTTTCATTTTACATTAAATATATGTTTATAATTATTATATGTAATTTGTCCAAAAAGTATCAAATAGAGTGGTCATCCCGCTATAAGGTATCCCGGTATCCCACTTTTGCGGTGCTTCGCGCTGCTATCCGGAAATGAATACTCTGCTGCTAATTGGTGTCCACTGGTTAAACGATAAAAAAGAGTAAACTTTTATTGGAGACTACATTACTCAATACAATACATTGCTAACTTCAGAATTTACTTGAAAAAATATTGCCTTAAATAACTGTACTGATCATGATATCAGATTTTACCGTTAGTGAACAATATGTATATATACATATCGTAGAAGCTTAAAGTTTAAAGGTTATATATCTCAAACTCAGATTGTGGATGTTTCTCTGCATGTTGATTAGATGTTTGTTTCCTGCAGTCACAAAGGGAAGGGGGTACTACTACCCAATGTCTTTTAATTTGTTCCTTATCATACTCGTTATGATTTTTTCTGTTACACGATGAACTATTTTAGGTTTTCCAAGATCGAATAACATTCAACAACATTTTCTAGGTTACCTGTGGAGGTTGTCAGAGTGCTCACACAGCTGCTATTGGTAGGTAACTTTCTGGTTTATGCTGAGCATTATGTTTTTTTTCAGGAGGGAAGTGTACTTTTGGTGGATATCATGTTCAATTCTTAATAATTAATGCTACTTTCCATATCATTATTTGCTTATTTTGCAGCTGTTCTGTGTGCTGAGAGAGGAATTACGTCACATCTGCTTCTACGAGGAGAACAGCCTGAAATTTTGACTGGCTATAACTTGATGTCTACAATATACGGAAATGTCACATATGTTCCAAGAACTATTTACGCCAACAGGGAAGACATGCTAAAGAACTATGCTACGTCAGTGGCCGGAAACAGTGGTTCTGTCTTATGGTTCAGTGATATCATTCAAGCTTCCTCAACAGCCGAATTGTCTACTTCTCCAAATTTTATGCAAATGGACGCAAGTAGAAGTGAGGGAAACCTTCCTCAAAAGATTTTAGTTGTCAACGAAGGGGCTGGTGATTCTGTTGCTCTACTAGGTAATACGAAGTTGAAGTTTGAAAAACAACAATCCATATATCTTTTGGGATCATTTTCTCTGAACAATGCATATTCTTTAACTTTAATGATTTGTTGTGGATAGAACTTTATGAAAATGTTGTTTCTTTGTATAGGTATTATTCGGTTAGTGCAATACTTATCACAAAATCATTTACTTGGAAAACAAAAGGCCGTGAAATTTGTCGTGGATGCTGGTACTGGCACAACGGCTATTGGTATAGGACTTGCAGCCATTTTTTTAGGGTGCGGACTGGTTTGATTAATGCTAATTTAGTTAAAAGTATTTTCGAATTGTTTTCTTGAAACTATTCCCGTTGCTTTTTGAATCATAATAGAAAGGCTACATTAAATCTCAGTAATGCTAATGCTATTTGTTGTTTCCTTGCAGACTTCCGTGGGAGGTACATGCGGTTATGCTTGCAGATAAAATTGATGGGTACCGAAAACAGGAAAAACACTTGATTTCTGAATTCAGTAAGCATTTCAATGTTGAGTTTAGTGACCACGACGTAAACAAAGAAGATGCTGGGATTGTGCATTGGGTGGAACGTTATCGTCCAAGAAAGTAAGAAACCTCTTTATATTAACATAGTAGTTGTAAGAAACTATAGGAAGGAACATTGTAGTTGGTTTCTAACTCTTGTTTTATTCCCTTTCACTTATCTGTTTGGCATTCTAGATTTGGTAATATTTTGGACAGCGAAATGGTTGTATGTCAGCAAATTGCGCAGCAAACTGGGATTCTAGTGGATCCTGTTTACACATTAGCTGCTTGGGAAAGAGCAATGCTTCTCTCTAAAGAGGATGAAGAAGGAGCTGAAGTGGTGATGCTTCACACTGGAGGCACGTTGGGCATGTTTGGGTTAGCACAGAGGTACAAAAATTATTTTGGCATGCTCAAAAAGTGACTCAATCATTATTAGAAAAGAATGATTTGAATTATTTTTGTACACAAGTAATGTATTTTCTTTTGGAATATACAGTTTTGTTTTTTTTTAAATTTTTTTATTTTGGAATGTGTCAATGTTATGCAGAGTATGATTGAAGTTCAAATTTTCAATTTCCAGGGCTTAAATAGTCTACAAGTTTTGTTTTTTTTTTTTGCATTTTATTGTCCAGCAATTTATTTATTTTATTCCGAGGGAAGCTTGCAGGGCACTAAGCTAAAACTCTGAGGGAAAAATTCTTACCAAGTCATTCTAAAGCAAAGGATACATTAGGTTACTTGTGGGAGAAATGTGAAATGATGAAAACCAAATCAATCACCTGTTTGTCCTCCCTGAAAGATTGAGTGGTATATTAAATTCAGAGAGAACAATGAGAGAATCTAAAAGTAAATTTAAAAGTTGAATGCACCATTTTTTTATGTTCATGTTGTGAACATTAATTTGATTTTTCTACTGAAGTTGGCCAGGAAGAGGCACAAGAGAGTCACAACGAGTGACTTTTCTGCATACTGATTTCGCATGATTTCGATGTCTCTTCTAATTTGAAGTGAATTCGCTTATATAGTGATTCCCTTAGCCTGATAGGGAGTAAGGTAGGCTGAGACATATGAATGTTAATCAATGGTAAAAAACATAGATATTCGTTCGTTATGGGGCTCGAAAGATATGTTTAGACATATTGATATCATGCGATAAATGCTCATAAAGGCATGTCTGGAGTATCTCGACCTTGTGCGGCTTATATGACTTCTCCTAATCCTTTTTCTAGATCAGGTTACCTATTCCTACACTATCCTGCCAACATCCGAGATGCATACTCAAGACGTACATAGCCTTCCAAGCGTGGGATCCGAAGGGGCGAAACGCTTGGGGTAATGTCTTTTTAACTACCAACATATGAGATATAATATATGGAATGTTCACAGTCCATCTAGCATAAGGCTCGAAGGAGTGAAGCATTTAAGGGTAATGTCATCTGACCACTAATACTCGGGATACAATATTCGAGATGTACACACCCCCAAGCGCGAGGCTTGAAGAGGCGAAGCGCTTAAGAGTATTGTCATCCTAACCGTCATATATTTGGGATGCACACAATCCCTAAAGCGTGAGGCCCCAAAGGGCGAAGCGCTTAAGGGCGACAATGTTGATATCTTCACTATTCCTCCTTTCCTTCTTACCTAACAAAGTGTAGGTCGGGATGGAAGCCAAAATATGTTCTATGTTCCTCTTTCCCTTAAGGCCTGGATTTTGAGCGAGAGACTCGTTGAAGTGTCCCGCTCTGAATCCATTTTGGAACGCCCTCAGAAACATTTCTTAGTGTTGGGGAACAATCTGATGGTGGCTTCATTAAGTCGGGCGAGATAATCCCTCGTGACTCTGATGGACTTTGTTGTATGTTGAACAGATTGGTGGTGGACATCTTCCTGTGGGAGTTGGAGGCAAAGTGATGCACAAGTTTTTGTACCAAATCTTGATGGCTGGCGCTGGAGGCTCAACGTATACCCATATACGATCGCATGGTGGCGGCCCTGAAGGTTCCACACAACAATTTGCATTTTAACGAGTTGGGTGCTCTAATAAGGGCCACCTTTGTGTTGATGGAGGCGATATGTTTGTAGGGATCATTGTGCACATCAAACTTGGCTATATATGGATGTTTGAATCCTTCAGGGACAAACGTTTCCTATATCTCGTATGTGGTTAAAGGATCTAGCACTTCCATCTCTTTTATGGGATTTGACTTTTGCTGGAGTTGTCTGATGTTGTGGACATTGTCCTCCAATGTTTGACTCTGACGGCGTAGTTCTTCCATGGCGGCGCGCCTCTTGGTCATGGCGTTGGCATCACCGCTATCACTAGTATCCTCCAGCGTAAAGGATAAAGTCCTCCTATTAACCTTGGTTGGGAAAGGCTAAGTATAGGAGAAGAAGGTGACAATGAGTATGGTGATTGAGATGAAGAAATGTGTGGTCTAGGTTAGTTTTATCAGAGCCCCACGGTAAGCGCCACTGTAGTGGTAAAAAATAACGGGTGTGCATGGTATCCCTACATGGGTAGGGGATACTCACACGCCTTAGTAGGTTTATAACAATTGATAATGGTTAGGGCTTGTCCACGATGGTAAGAAGCTCAGTATAATGGTTTTACAGTGATTTTGGAGGACTTGCTCACGTGAGGTGATAAACTCATTTTATCAGCGTATTGCTTAGATATAAGCATGTAAGTTATGGTCTGTCCTTTCTTCCGTTAGGGGAGAAACATATATTGGGGTTTTTTGAGTCTAGGGTTTACGAAGCTCTTAGAGGCAGTAATCGCTCCCTCGTGACTAAGGGAGTGTTGAATACCTATTTTCCAAGGAGTTATGGTACGACTGATTCTCATATGAATAATAGGAGATAACAGTACTATACACGTCACTTGTCCCAAGGGCTTGTGTAATCCATCCGACTATGCAGTTGTATAGGGATTTGTTGTTGATTACCAAAAATCCAACTTTTACAGTGTTTTCAGTCTTAAGTTTTTCGAGCTTGATCAATAGCTCTACGCACCCAAAGCTTAGCATTAGAGTCGTCAAACCCCTAGAGGTGTCATCCATGGCGGGTCATAGGTATCGAGGGATTTACATGGTATTGAATAGCTCGATGTACATAATCTCACACAAACTCATTTAGTCTACCAAGACATGAAAGACCTCGAAACTTGACATAACGAACTTCACCACTAAGGGGGCATGATGGTTTGGTACCCCGTTGATAATCTCCATAATGGGTCTTTCATTTTATTAAACTATGACCATTGGTCATCCCTTAAAGTAATTATTTCCTCCAGCTTTCTTTTTAGATAGTAGCATGTTGTTTTCCTGGGATTTGAGAGCCCCATTTATAATGACATGGGTGCTGCCCACTTTGTCTGTTGTTGAGGTATTGATGGACAAGTTATCCCAAGACTTGTAGAACTACTTGAGGGTGCTTGTGATGGTGAGGAAATTGTATAACCAGTTAAATGTCCCTCTTTTTCACGATGTGGTTATGGATCTAGAGAGACCGTGCTCAAGGGTTTTAGGTTATGATGACATAACATCTTCTAATCAGCCCACCACATTGTATTCCTTCTTACCATTTCAGCCTGTCTATCTCATGCAATTTTTCTGCTTCTGGATAAGTTCTAATTATTTATAAATGATTTTTTATGTGAAAAACAATAATTCAACTGTTGTGATCGGTAAAGACAGGGGTGTAACCGGTTACAGGTATCAAAATAAGTCAAATAAGCTATAGAAAAGTGATTTTGAAGTTGGCGTAATCAGTTACACATTCGCAGTAACCAATTACCTCTGTTTGTTATTGTTTTAGTTTTAGCCACTCTGACCGATTACAGGTTTTGTGAAACCGGTTACAGGCCCGACATTTTGCTTTGATGCTTATGTGACTTTTTTTTTGTATCTCAATCATTTGTATAAATGCCTTGGAGGCATACTCATCAAATAATGAATGAAATTTTGATTCCCACCCTCACCTAACCCCCTATCTAATCATGTACATTCAAAGTTTCCCTCCATTACTTACCAATCTTGTAGTTCCAATTTCTAACATTTGGCATCAAGAGTCTGGTTCTATCTATCAAATACCTAGTGTACAACATGAATTCTGTCTCCAATGAAATAATCCCTACAAACCTACATGTCCTGGATGTGAAAACTACAACAAATAGTGCAAGCAAATGAAGGTATTGTTTGGCTACCAAGATGTTCTTGAAGTGATCAAGAATTGGGTGAATCCCCTTGTCAAACATGCAACAGAAGCACAACAAGCAACACATAACGAAGAGAAGAAGAAAGACTTCAGGGCGATGTTCCTACTCCGTCAATGTGTGGAAGGTGACAACTTCGAAAAGGTTGGTGATTGGGAATCTTCGAAGCAAGCATGGGAAATCATGGAAAAGGCGTATGATGGAGCTGACAAAGCAAAGGTGGTGAGGTTAAAACTCACAAACGTCTACTTGAATTGATTCCAATGGAGGACAATGATATAATCAATAATTACATGATGAGAATTACTCGACTGGTGAACCAAATTAAGGCATGTGGAGAAACTGTTACTGAGCATAATGTTGTATCAAAGTTATTGCATTCTTTGACGACAAGATTTGACAACATTGTAGTGGCGATTGAGGAATCGAAATATTTTGCGACGTTGAGAAAAGAGGAGCTTAAATGCTCTCTTGAGGTAATAATCAAATGATGTAGGAGAGAAATAACGACAAGGCAAAGGCGGATATTGCTTTGTAAGCTCGGCTCCATGAGAAGAACAATAATTCGAAAGGAAAATGGCTCATGAAGAATAAAGATAATTTTTTGAATTTTGGTGCAAGAGAATCTCAAAATTCAAAGAACTTGACTTGTCAAAAGGGTGTGGCCAAGGCAAATTTAGAGGTGAAAGGGGAAAGTTTAATAATAGCAAGATGCAATGCTACAATTGTCAAAAGTTCGGTCATTATGCAAGAGATTGCAATGCGAACAAGAAAGAACCTCAAGCGGATGAATCCAATGTTGCAAGACAAGATTTTGATAATGATAACACACTCTTGGTCATGATCATGGAAGGGGAATGCAACAATAGTAGACTACAAGACAGCAGCAACAGTTTCGGGAACTCTGTAGAAATGTGTCGCAATCGGTTCTGTAAAGGCAACAATCAGTTACAGGCAGCAAAAAACATTATGATGAGTGCGAAATATGGATTTCAAAGCAACAACGAATGGTACTCGGACTTAGTTTGTTCAAGTTATATGACGTGGAGGAAGGATTAGTATGTCAAAATCAATCAATCCATGAAGAATAAAGTGAATTTCACGGATGACACCACTTTAGCGACCAATGGTACCAGTGATGTTTTGATCACGAAGAGGGATGTTGGACATTCCTTGATCAAATATGTATTACTCATTCTTGGAATCAAATGTAACCTTCTATTTATTGGCCAATTTCTTGAGAAGGGTTACAAGACTTACATGGAAAACAAGGTGCTACGCGTTATGGATGCAAATAAGGTTTTGATCCTTAAAGCTCCTATGGCTACCAATAGAACTTTCAAGGTAGAGCTCTAGGTTATGAAGCATAGGTTTTTTGGTACAACATCTAGTCGAGAAGAGTTGATATGGCACTACCGTCTTGGGCATCTCAATTTTCGAGATCTCAGTGCATTGCAAAAGAACGAAATGGTAAGCGGGTTGCCATCCATCGACATACCGGCTGAAATTTGTGAAGAGTGTGTGCGAGTGAAGCAACACAAGGATAAATTCAGCAAGGATGTAGGTTGTAGAACCAAGCATCACCTTGAGGGAGGTATTTCTATGTGTGTGGGCCGATGCAAGTCAATTTGATTGGTGGTAATAGATATTTTATCACATTTATCGACGATTATAGTATAAAGCTATCGACATCCCTAATCAAGAGAAATAATGAGGTATTCAAAGTGTTTAAGAAGTTCAAGTCCATGGTTGAGCGACAAAGGGTCACAAGCTCAAAGTTCTTAAAACTAATGATGGGGGTGAATATGTCTCAAATGATTTTGGAAAGTTTTGTGATCAATAAGGAATCGTACATGAGGTAGTACCACCTTATATACCTCTGCAAAATGGTGTTGTCGAAAGGAAGAATCGATCAACTATGAACATGGTGAGAAGCGTGTTGAAAGGGAAGAACTTGTCAAAAGAGTTATGGGGAGAAATGATATCCACAACTGCATATTTGTTGAATAGGTGTCCAACAAAGAAGTTTGAGAAGATAACATTGGAAGAGACTTGGTCTGGATTCAAACCTAATCTAAACTATTTAAGAGTTTCTGGTTCCTTAGCATATCGACATGTTTCAAGATAGCTTAGAAAGAAGTTGGACGATAAGGGTGAATTAATGATACTTGTTGGGTATCACTCCACTAGAGGTTACAAATTGTATGATGCTGCAAACATGAGGATTGTGACCAATTGAGATGCAGTTGTTGATGAGTTAAGCAATTGGAGCAGCCTGTAACGGGTTACAGACAGTCGTTAATCAGTTACATGCAATCTTTAGCCGATTACCAAAAATGATGTAAGCGGTTACACCTTCAAAATTTCAGATTCTGCAGAACTGGGAAGTGCATAAATGCCACATATCAAATCTACAAATGAAGAGAATGTTAGAAAATCAACAAGGAAAAAAGGTTTGCCTCAAAGACTCCAAGATTGTGAGATGCTCTAATACAATGAAGTCAATGATGATGATGATTTTGTCCATTTCGCACTTATGACTGAATCTAAATCCGTTAATATGGAAGATGCCTTTAATAATACAAAGTGCATTTGTGCTATGAAGGAGGTATTTTCACCATTTGGCTCTATTAATCCATAAGGCTCTATAGTTGTAAAGGAATTTTTGCAAAGAGAAGACATATACTTTGAAGAGGTATTTGCACCATTTGCTTTAATTGAAACCATAAGGCTAGTAGTTGGTATTCTGAATAACAACAATTGGTCCATTTATCAAATGAACGTGAAATTTGTGTTTTTGAATGGACCACTTGAAAAGGAAGTGTATGAAGAACAACCCCCTGGTTTTGTTGTGAAAAACCATGAAGAAAGGTTCTACAAGTTGAGAAAAATGGTATATGGTTAGAAGCAAGCTCCAAAAGCTTTAAACAAAAGGATAACTGGCTTTCTAAAGAACACTGGCTTCAAGAAGTGTGTATTCGAATATGGTGTTTATGTAAAGATGGATACATGTGAATGGGTGATCATTCTTTGTCTATACGTAGACAATTTGTTGATCACTGGCAGAAAAGAAAAGTGTATTTCTAAATTCAAGAGTGAACTTATGAAAGAACTCGAGATGGAAGACCTTGGTCTATTAACTTATTTCCTTGGCATTGAGTTCCACAAGTCCAAAAAGGGATTGCTTATGCATCAAAGGAGATTGTTAGATCAAGGAAACTTATCTAGAGGGGGCGTGAATAGATCACAAATTAAAATAAACTTGTAAAAATTATGTTTTTAAAAATTTATGAGTTTTGGCAAGCGGAAAACACCCAGATCAATTATCGTCTAATCCACACTGTTATCAAAAAGCTCGGATATGCGTTAAACCAATGTTATATGCAATGATAATGATAAGCTACAAAGAAAATATATTTCCATAAACAATATGTTTGAATGTAATCACAATAGTAATGTGTTTTCAATGAAATATAAAACACCAAACACAAAGAAGAAAATGTTGGTCAGATTTTTCTTATTGTTTTGTTTCTTTCAAAACCAATTACAATCTTATGGATTGTAATCAACTCAACAAAATAGTTTTGAATTTACAAAAGTTTATCTAAACGTGTCGATTGCACAGTCAGCGAATTTAACAATTTGCAATTGAAAGTAAATGAGAGAGATAGAGAGATAGAGGACACAAGGATTTGTTTAGGCACTTATCCAATCATCCTTGCTATGGCTACGTCTACCCCCAATTCCAAATGGAATTGAGATATCAATCTTACTTTGCAAAAGTTTGTTTACAAGAGAAAATTAGCAATACAACCCTACAAACCCAATGTTCGATGTTGATTCTTATTCTTTTTCTTCCCTTGATCTTAAGCTCGATCAAGCAACCCGATAATACCAATTGATCCACCAGTTACCACTACTTCTTTGAATCATCCATTGTTCTTCAAAGTTTTCACTAGACAGAATCCAATTGCAAATTATCGCGACCCAAGATTTCTAAACGATCCTCTGGTTACCGTTACTCCTTCGACAGAACCACCTTCTTAGAAGCTTTCACCTGGGTGAATCTGAATTCCGAAATCTTGTGCAAAACCCCTCAAATCAACACTTTGATCTTGGAGGACAAACCCTAACTGATTTTTTCCAATGAAACCCCTCAAAGATTCTCAACCCAATTTACAATTCAACAACCTAAATTGGATGTTATAAACTCTGAATCTAGATGGCAGCCAACAAGAATAATTATGTGTAATTGTTGTGTGTATACATAGATGAGAGATTGAAGATGAAGAGAACTTTCTTTGTATGTTTATGGTTTCATCAAGTTGGAAATGATGCATGTATGAGGTATATATATATGTGTGCAAGTTGGAGGCAAAAAGAAAACTAGAAGTTTAGAAAAGAATGCAAAATTTCAAAAAAATTGACACATGTGTCGACACATGTAAGTCATGAGTCAACTCATAGTAGGAAATTTTCTGCTATGTGTCGACCTGAAGAGACTTATAAGTCGAATCTTGCAAACATAATCCACAAGCTTGAAAAACCATCAGGATGTGATGACTCATACGATGTATGTGACGACTGATGCAAATAGAAGCTACAGGCTTTAAAATGCATTCGTATGTGTCGACTCATACGATATATGTGACGACTCATCGAAGAATTTTTCTTCTTCTATGTGTCAACCTGAAAAGTTTTATGTGTCGACTCATGCAAACATGAGCCACAGGCTTTAAAAAGCATCCACATGTGTCGACTCATAGCACGTATGTGTCGACACATATACCTGTTTTTCACATAAAATATTATTTTTAATGCATAAAACCTTTTCTAAACACATTATAAGCTTCCTAATACTAAGATGCACATCCAAACTTAGAGAATATCGTCCAATATAAAAAAAATGTTAAAGTTGTCTTAGTTTTGACATCATGCAAAATATTTTTAATGGGAAAGTTCACTCACAGAGATATGCTCTTGAGATATTGAAGAAGTGTGAAATGGAGCATTGTAATGATGTCATTGCACCAACAGAACCAATGTTGCAACTATCAAAGAATGAAGAGGAGCAGGACGTTGATCCAACTCAATATAGAAGGTTGATTGGATCCTTGCGCTATTTGTGCAATACGTGACCAGACTTTGTGTTTAGTGTCGGTACTGCAAGTAAATTCATGGAGAGACTGAAGGTGTCTCACTTGACAGCAGCCAAAAGAATCCTAAGATATGTCAAAGGTTCTATTGGCTGTAGAAAATAAAATTTGTTCGGTTTCACCGATTCCAAATGGTGCGGAGATAAAGATTATCATAAGTCTTTAGCTGGATACATCATTATGTTAAGTGGAACACCAATTTCATGGTGTTCGAAGAAAGAACCGTTGGTAGCACCCTTGTCTTGTAAGGCCGAGTATATTGTCGCTACGTTGTGTGTGTGCTAAGCCATAAGGCTGATGAATCTATTGAAGTAGATGTGCAACAATGGGGTGAGACTGTTACGCTCTTGGTTGATAACGTTTTTGCTATTAATCTTGCTAATAACCCAATTCCACATGGGAGAAACAAGCATATTAAGATGAGGTTTCACTACTTGAGGAAACTTGTTAGTGAATGAAAGTTGAGATTGAGATATTGTAAAAGTGAAGACCAAGTGGCTGGTTTGCTGACCAAGGGGGCACAATAGAAGTGTTCAAAAGGTTGAAGATGAACATGTATATGGAAAACTTGGAGCACTTGAATTAAGATGATGTGTTATGTGAAAAACAATAATTCAAGTGTTGTAACCTGTTAACACGAAGGCGTAATCGGTTACAAATATCAAAATAAGTCAAATAAGTTGCAGGCGTAATCGATTATGTATTCGCAGTAATCAGTTATCGCTAGTTATTGTTTTAGTTTTAGAAATTGTAATCGGTTATAAGTTTTGTGTAACTGACTACCAATGTTTATTATTGTTTTAGTTTTAGCAGTTGTAACTAATTATTACAGGTTTTGAATAACCAGTTACAGACCCGACATTTTACTTTTATACTTATGTTTTGAGTAACCAGTTACATTTTACTTTTATGCTTATGTTTTGAGTAACCAGTTACAGACCCGACATTTTAGTAACACAATCATTTGTATAGATATCTTAAAGATATACTTATTATCCAATAATAATAAATGAATTTTGATTCCTACCCGAAGTATATCTCTTTCTAATCCTCTCTTACCGTCTACATTTAAAGTTTCCTTATAGTTCCAATTTCTAACATTTTTAAGTGGTTCCTCGAAAATTGACGTTGCAATTGACGGATGGATTTTCAATTAGCGTGTTGTCAAAGTTTATCATCAAATTGGTAGAGTGTGAAAACAAGGGTGAGGACAATTCACACCCACAATGCCAAATGATCATGTAAGATTATTTCATAGGAGTGTTGTTTTTAGAAACTGAACGAGTGTAAAAGCATATCTTTTGATAAAAAATTAAAATTGGACATAGCCATAAAAGTTTTTAAGAAAGGTCCTAAAGTAGTAAAGTACAATAAGTAAATTTTATTCATAATTATATAGTTCTACATCTACTTACTTTCCTAGTCAACACGTAGGGGAAGACGGCAAAACCATTTGCCAATTGCCAGTGACCAACAGCAACAGACACATGATTTTGGTTTGTGGTCCTGTATCACGCGACCACTCATTCTCCAAGTACCATTGATGATACCCGAGACAGAATCTAACTTATATCTCTAATCATGTTTATAACTATTAGGAGTATCATACACTAACTAGTAGTAGTATACACTAACTAAGTATAAAATTTCATTTAACAAGATTTTTATTTTTAAATATAAATTCATTTTTAAATTACCAAATGCATTTTTTTTATTTACATAAATTTGTAATTAACATTTTTTTCTTATTTATAAACTTTATAATATATTTTAGGCTTAAATGCAGTTTTGACCGCCCAAATTTCTCAATTGTTTAATTTTAGCACCCCCATATTTCAATTGCTTGATTATGATCCCCAAATTTTTTAATTGTTTAATTTTGGCCCTTTCAAGTTTGTCCCTTTTATATTTGATAGTCTCCTAATGATATGTAGACTAAATTTCACCTTTTTTATTGTTTTTTTTTATAATTCTTTTCTTTACAATTCTATTTTTTTTCTTTTTTTTAATAGTTAAGTTTTGAATGTAATATTTTGAAAATCTTAAATATTCCATTCAACTTAGAATATACGGACAAGCATGCAATATGCCTTATAAAACATTGAAATTCTATATGACTAATAGGATTGCTAGACTTTAGGACTTTATGCTTAATTATGAGGAAGTTATTGGCCAAAGAATTTATTATTTTAATTAGGTAGTGGTCTATTTTATTTTGTTAAAATAATTTTTCATTACGCATAAGTTGAATAAAATATTTCAGATTTTTTAAATATTAAATTCAAAGTTTAACATTTAAGAAAGAAGAAAAATAAAATTGCAGAGAAGAAAATTAAAAAAGAAAAAGAAAAAGCAAAAAAAATTTTAGTCTATATATTATTAGGGGGACTATCAAATGCAAAATAGAACAAATTTGAGGGGTCAAAATCAAATAATTGAAACTCGGGGGACCAAAATTAAGTGATTACAAAACTTGGGGATCAAAATCAAGCAATTAAAACATGAAGGACCAAAATCAAACAATTGAAAAATTTGGGGGACCAAAACTACATTTAAGCCTATATTTTATATAATAATAATAATAATAATAATAATAATAATAATAATAATAATAATAATAATAATAATAATAATAATAATAATAATAATAATAAGAAAAGTTAAAGTTGTTATAAATAATGAATGTTTAGTATAGTTGTCTCTTTGGCCTCTAGTAAACTTTATCCATGCACAAGAATGTTTAGTATAGATGATATTTTAATAGTTTTTAATAATTTATATTTGGACAAAAAATTGTCTCTTAATTTGTAGATGGACAAAAATTGTTTTTGTTTTGATACATGTTTTATTTAATCACTTATTTTTTAACAAATCAAACGCATTTAAAAATACTTTAAAGTTTGATTAACAAATGTTCTACTAAAGTCTATTTTTCCAAAAACAAAGAAATTAACATAAAATACAACAGTGTGGACATTTTATATAAACACATTATGAAATATATATAGTTTTCATCCCTTTATTAGAATGCTAGGAAATCCATTAAAAGAACTCTAACACATTGAATCTAAAATTGGGTTTAAAACCAAAATGACCTGTTCTCTCTCGTAACATATCATCATTTAAAATAACATGATTTTACATTGTATTCATCAAGAGACAATGCATTTATTTCAAAAAAAAATATTAATCTTATGAATACTTATTCGTTATTTTATATATAATTTATTTATTGATAAAGAAACTATTTAAACAAAAATTAACATCTATTTGAAATTCTTTCAATCTTATCTCACCTATTATGATATATCACATGCAATATCTTATAAATATCCCATAAAATATTCTTTTTAAATTAAAAAAAATAAGAGCAAATTATTAAAATATTAATTCAAAAATACCCTAAATATTAGTATTTGGTGCATATCGGATATACGTTGGTCTTGTTTACTATAATTTGTTTTTGGATATAGAAATTAGAAAATTTGATGAAATAGTGAAATAGTGCTTTGATTCGGTAAAACCGTTATGGACGATTTTGGGATGAACGTGTAAAATTAGCATTTAAACATTAAGGAAACTAATAGTAGAGTAAGTTATGGATTTGAAATAATATAAACAACCGTTATATATATATAACGATTATATATATTCTCTACCATATTGACATAAATGTAGGAGATGGTTGGATGTCATTCAATGCCCAATGGTGAACATCAGTCTCTATCGTGAGTTCAATGTAAATTTTTAAAATAGGATTGCATTTTTCTCTCCATGCTCTAATAGAGTGAGAAGGGCTGATGATTGAATTTTCTCTTTTTTGGTAAGTAGTTTATCCAATTTACGATATCTTATTCTCCACTTTTTAATTCAAATTCTTTTTTACTTCAGTTTATAAATTATAATTGAACACTAAAAAAAACATTGGTTATTATTTTTGTAATAACAATCTTTTTTATTTTCATTCAAAAACATAATTCTAGAATTTGAAATATTCCATGCAAAGTGCGTAATCCAAGTATGCTAGTGGGTGGCATAACATCAGACTTATAGTAGGTTTGTAACCATACCTCTGCTGCATCCACGAACACCAGCAAACATTCCTGATAACAGGGTCCGGGGAGCAAACATGGATGGCTGGTTCCTCGCAATGCGGTTATTCATTCCCATTCGCTTCTGCCTACTTTCTTGCCAAGCACTCTGATTTGTGTGCCTAGTGCGCATATACGTCTCCTAGTACTATCTATAGTAATGTACCACGTTCTTTTAATGTGACATTCAGGTGAAGATAATGTGTTATTGATTTTTTTTTAATCATTGAGTTAAAAAAAACGCCTACAAATTTGGGTGAATAAAACGGTCTCTATTGCAATATTATATATTTATTAAATCGATCAAATTAGATGACTTGGTCTCTAAAAAATATCACAGCGCCTACAAAATTTTACAATTTTAAAGTATCATAATTTCACATGTTTATTTTTTACACTCAAATTCTAAATATAATCATCACTCACAACAAAATAATACAAAATATAAATTTAAATAAATTTTAAACCAAATCTAATTGCAAACATGAAAAAAGTTGTTCCAAATAAGGTTTAAATAAAGTAATTATATTTTTTTAAAAAAAAATCATGAAAACGACGTCGTTTTTGTGCGGAAAAAAAGTATGCATTTAACCACTGATTTTCTAAAACCATTGGTTCACCGATTTTTTATTTTAACCGGTTCTCATCGGTTCAATAGCATATCTGGTCTAGCAATTAGACCAAACTAAAAGTGTTTGCGGTGCGGTTTTGACGAAAAAATTGTAGCATAGTATTATATTTTTCATTTGTTTGACACATAAAAAAATTAGTTAATATAGAAACTAGTATTTTCAGTCTTTTGTTCATGCGATAATTAAAGTTTGATAAAATAACCATAAATTTTATAAAATTATTAAAAAAAAATATTTGATAATAATTAAAATAAATTTTTAATTTTTTTTTACACTAAAAATAGATAAGTACTCAAAAAACAAGATAATCAAAACAAAATAAAAAATTACTTCATAGTTATTTAAGTTTGCAAAGTTAAATTACATATGTCACCCTCAATTTATAAGTATGTATTTTCCTTTTCATTAAAATATATCTTTATATATGAGATTAATTCATATAATTGTCAAAATTATAATTCATTATACATTATTATAATATAAATTTAGTATTCATTTTTTGTCAATATAAATCCTTAAAATACTTAAAATATTTGATAAAAACTTAAAATCAAAGATAAGTATTGAAAAAAAATCAACTTAAAATAACTATTAGTTAGGAGTGAATTGTGGAGAGTCGTTGGATGTGTTTGCAGTTGAGATCTTTTATGATCACAAAAATGATAATCTTCACGTATTAGGAAGATGATATAAGGAGTGGGATCTTTATTTGACTATTAACCGAATCACTATGATCGGCTTAAATCTGTTGGGGAAACTCGAGGGCTCAACACGAGGGAGCATTTAAATACTTTGGAGCATATATTTTTTGGCTTAAATAGTCTTTTGGTCCCTGTAAGTTGACGTGTTTTTTTATTTTCGTCCTTGTATCCTATTTTTCTTGGAAATGATCCCTGAATGTTAAAATCCTTTTGGTTTTAGTCTCTAAAATTAAAATCCACAGGAAATTTTAAAGGAAAATCCGCAAGAAACCTGCAGATTTTCCTACAGATTTTAATTTTAGGGACTAAAACCAAAAGGATTTTAACATTCAGGGATCATTTCCAAGAAAAATAAAATACAAGGACGAAAACCAAAAACACGCCAACTTACAGGGACCAAAATTAAGCCTATTTTTTTTAGCAAAACACTTTTGTGAGAGACACACCATACCCTCACCCAAAATCTTAAGGTGATAGGTGTGAGGATTCTCCCACTTATAAGTGTTCAAGTCTCCACATTCCTAACCAATGTGGGATTTCTCCACACTACTCACACTTGTAATTCTTTTTCAACACTCCCCCTCAAGTGTGAGTCTATCCACAACGTTCCCCCTCAAATGGAAGCTCGTTTATCCATATACACTTGTATCTTTGTTGACACTTTTTAACAGGACACCTCTTACAAGCATTTCGATGCAAGTAAGCCGGACCCTTCACTATAACTAAAGGCTAATGATACCATTTTTTTGGGGCAATTCAGGGAGTCAACATGAGGGAGCATTTATACACTTAGGGGAATTTCCTTTTGAGTAATATACCTTTGTGAGAGACACACCACATACTCACCCAAAACCTTAAGGCGATATAGGAGTGTGGGTTCTTCCACTTATAAATGCTCAAATGTCCACATTCCTAACCAATGTGGGACTTTCCTACGCTACTCACACTTGTAATTCTTTTTCAACAAAATCCATTCGGGGTCGATCTAGTTGGCTCAGAATAGTTATCCCTTAAGCCTTTGTTGGTGTGTAGGTAGGCGAGGGCTTGACATTAATACCCCAGATGCCGACCTACCTTTTGATTATTTTTAAGACATATGAATAAGAATTGTTTTAGTTCTTTATGAAACCAAATATTTAATGCACTATACTTCAAACGTCTTTTCATAGATATCATCATTTCGGTTTTTGGAAACAGAAACTCTTTGAGTGTTATGTGTGAGTGATTAGACGTGTTTGGTGAAGCCTTTTTGCCTTCCTGAACATGGTTTTCTTTTAAGGGTATAATTATCCTCTTCCCTTTTTAGAATATTTGTTTTTCCAGTTTAATAGTTTAACTATTTCGCTCTTCTACATTTCATTTCCTACAACTACAAAGTTAGTGCACTACTAACAAGAAATCACATAAAAGTATTTGCAAGTCTCAAAAGGACACTCCATGTTCTTGGACATACCTTGTTTATTTTTCCACTACTTTTTTTTCCAAACCAGGTGGTATTGACGATGCTTTTATAGAAGTTGGTTTATCTTTTGACTAGGGAACTGTGAGTCCTTCTGAGGGCGAAAGAATATGCGACAAGTATGGTACTTGCATCATTCATTTTTATGAATGGGATTTTTTCATCACGGACTCCATCTCCCTTTCACGGCTTTAGAGATAGAGGTTATGAAACATCTAGCCCGACACCTTATCAACTTCACCCTTTATTTTGGATATATACGAGATTCTACCAGTATTGGTGTGAGTGTGTGAAAGGAAAACCCTGTGTGTTCCTCTTTTTTCGCCTCTTCAAATATTCATGAGTTCGAACCTCTTATGAGCTCCCTCCTTTTAAAGACTAGTTATTTTACATAACCCCGTCAGCCCTGAAGCTCATGTTGTAATTTGTGATGTCAATGATGGAGTGGGGGGCAGATGTGCCAACCTGTTTTCCAAGTATTGGATTGAGCGTCACTTTCTACTAGGGAATAACATTTTTGTATATATTGAAAAGGATCTCTCTAAAGAGGCTCAATATTAAAAAGGCTGGTTGGTGAAGTTTGTCAACAATATGGGATATATATGAGGAGCTACCCCAGTGACTGAGGTTGATAAGAAACATTTAAAGTGTCTTATTGACATCCAGTTGTTGATAAAAGCCCGCTCTCAGAAAGAGAAAAAAACCATTTTTGGTAAGCTTCAAATCCTTTGAGTTTTATGGTATTTTTTATCGGACACATGATTTCACACACAAGAGGGGGGTGGGGTGAATTGTGTGATTTTGAAAAAATTTGCAAATTAAAATCAGATTTTAAAAACATTTTATAAAAATTTTATAATTAAGCAGCGGAAAAATAAAATTTCAAAATATAAAGTGCAAAAATTAAAGAGTTTTATAAAAGAGAGAGAACATCAGAAATTATAGAGGTTTGATCAAATAAATAAAAGAACTACTCCTTTCTCCAAGACTTGATCTTGAGAGTATCTTCTAAACTTGAGAGCTTTTAGTAGGTAATACTCACTAACCCCTTATACCGGGAAAATGAAGTTTATGGTTAACTTCCAACCAAATGATAAGACAAGGAATTAAGCGTTTACGTCTTTTCTCCTAAAAGGTGGATTGAACCTGTTAGTCCTATTTCCACAAACAAGAACCTTTTAGCTATTAGTCTAAAAGCTTATAAATAAATAGAGATTTTACCACGGGCTGATCTTGAATCTTGTAGAGCTTTTAATACCGGGCTTTACTCACAAACCTAACCTTGGTTTTACCATTGGCTATCCAAGAACCTGGGAGATTTTACCACAAGCTAATATCGAACCTACCAAGTTTTTAACATTGGGTTGAGCTTGAACCTAACCTTGGTTTTACCACGGGCTAATCAAGACATGATGGAAGCTTTTATACAGGTTGAACTTTCGAACATAAACGGAGACTGAATCACATAATCTCCATACCAAAGCTTTTTACAGGTTTAGCTTAGAACCCACAAAAGATCCATAAATGGATAATATTCAACTAAGGTGTAAACAAAAATTCCCTTGTTGAATTTTACAATCCTTCCCTTCCAGAATTACAACTTATCCTCACTCACAAAAGAACTTTCTCGAATAAGCACTTTGGCTAAAATATTAGTGACACAAAGTAAAAGAAAAGTTTAGAGAGAGTGTGTGAGAGTGAGAAGTGTCAAAACACAATTCCGTATGATTTGAAATAAGAGAAAGGACCATTATTTATATACTAGAGGTTGGCTCAAAGAGGAAATTGATTTGAATGCTTTTTAAAACTTCCTAATCAATTAACACTTAATGTCAAACGATTAGATACCCTAAATAAGTCGATTGTAAATTCAAAATAGGAAAGAAAATATATATATAGTTGTTGCACATCATTAAGATGTTATCCTAATCACTTAGATCTTAATTTTGAACATAGTCAATCGATTAGGTTAATGTGTCAATCGATTAGCACATGCTAAACTTTTCCTAGAGCTATTCTAACAGCTCCTAATTCATCTAACACAACTTCAAGACATTTTTGAAGATATTTTCTTGAGCAAATCAGTTTGAAAAGATGTTTTAATGTGTGTGTGGTTTATCCATGCACTTTTAAGATTGCACCCCCTTATGCTTTACAAAGTATTCACTCAGACTAATTAAGGTATGACTTTTTTGCACTTCAAGACTTTGTCGAATAGTTTCTTTTATAGACACTTGCTTAAGTTCTCTTGAGATGAGGCTTGAGTTGTATTCTATTTTATTTCCATCATCTAATAGTCAAGTCCATCAAACCCTAATACTTAAGTTTGCATCTTTATCCACTTAATCTCTCATGCTTGACTTTCCATTCACTACTAGAAAATTCGCTTTTCATGACCGATTTAGTGGCCGAATTAGCCACCAAAATTTGATATTCATGAGAAAAATTTAAGAGGTCACTAAATTGACCACTAAAATAAATCAGTCACCGATTTAGAGACCAAAATTTTGTGACCGAAATTTCGGTCATTGTAGTGATCGTATTAGCCACCAAAATTTGATATTCATAAGCCAATTTTAAGAGGTCACTAAATCAGTCACAAAAAATATTTGTATATACAATTTAATTTACATATATAAATTAGAGACCGATATTTCGGTCACTAATGTTTTTTGTTTTCTTTTTTTATTTTTAATCCTCTTTACTATGTTACTATTTCCTTTCCATTTTTTAAAAGAATTTAATTCTCTTTCAATTTTTAATTTTTACTAAAATTTTCATATTTTTAATGGTTTTAACATATAATATATTCATATAAAACTATATTTATATATGTTTAAATATAAAATATAACAATAGATGTTAAGTGGTGTAGTGGCAAGTTCTTATTAAAATACACAGAGGTTACAGGTTCGATTCTTAGGTATTATAACTTTTTATTTTATGAAAAAGACTACTAAATCAGTCACTAAGTTCGGTCACTAAATTTCGATCACTAAATTCGTTGCAAAAGCTTGGCGACTAGCACTTTTTCAACCCAAAAATAATGGTCGCTAAACATTTTAGTGACTGATTTTTAAGCTTTTTCGGTCTCTAATTCGGTCACAAAAAGCAAATTTTCTAGTAGTGATTAGTTGTCATCATCAAAAGTTGGTGTCCTTGTTAAAAACATATCACCTGTAAAACAAGGTTCCACATTCCCCCCTTTTTGATGGTGACAACACATCTCTCAGGAGATTTGGTAAAAGAAAAAACACAAATATGTTTAGAGTAATTAAACTCCCCCTGAGTTAAATATAGAGTATACTCTACTTCCCCTTTGTCGAAATCAAACAGTGGATAAAGATGCATTGCAAAAAATAAATATGCAAACATAGGTAATTAGGACATATAAAGGAAAACATCGTTCACTTAAAAAATACTTAGGAATTCAAATTACAAAGGGAAAGTTTGTGGAATTTAAAATGCAAGAAGGACAAGATGAGAAAGTATAAAAACACAGTTGGTCACATAAGTGAGTCTGTTTATTTCCATAAGTATCACCATTCTCTTGATATCATTT
This sequence comes from Vicia villosa, assembly GCF_029867415.1. Classification (NCBI taxonomy): domain Eukaryota; kingdom Viridiplantae; phylum Streptophyta; class Magnoliopsida; order Fabales; family Fabaceae; genus Vicia; species Vicia villosa. The sequence goes on along the minus strand of NC_081182.1, from coordinate 55,288,983 downwards.
TCTTCATCTCCTTTATATCCTTTGCCATGATTTGGCAAATTTCACAAACTTGTTTTAGATTTATGTCTTATGTTTCTTCTGTATCTTCTTCTTCAATTGTCCAGTCGTCCCTCAGTTCTTCATAATTTAAGTTGATCTTAATGTTTCTGAGGCTGGTAAAGTCAATTTTATTGTTGGCTGATACCGATTTGTCCCTTAGAGTATCAATGTTGAAGGTGCTTAAGATTCTTGTGATCGTTTCTCCATATGGAAGATCTGTTGAAGGTTTTTCTTTTGAGTGGGACATGTTGTGATATGTCTCATCTACCCAGTTAGTTGGAATGTTTTGTGTAAGAATCCAAAGAGGGATAATATCATGTTTGATAACATAGTCGTTATTGATATTTCTTGGGAGCAAGATTCTTGTTATATGATAGTAAAAGATTTGAACTTTTAGTTTTAAGAGGGTTGTTCTAAAAGGAAATATTCTTTTCTCCATGTGGTTAGTGACAAAAGTGTTTAAGGATAAATTTGGTTTGAAGTTTATGAGTCCTAAGGGTCTCTCATATTTGTAGGATGTTCATATGAAGGGTATTTCAAACATTGTCCCAAAGTATTCTTTGTGGATTGCTATTTTTAGTGATAATGTCAGAGGTCTTCCAAAAACATTCAGGTTTGTGTAGAATTCTTGTACGATATCTCAAAAGATTATGTCGGGTCCTTTTGTTAAGAATGATCTTAATAAGGTTTGACAAATGTGAGAATACGGTTTATAAACTCTCATGAAGGTTTCGTCCATAAACCTTGGTTCTATGATCTTAGTGGTATTCTGGATTTTTGGCTTGAGGAAGCCATGATGATACATATATCAAGAAAAAGAACTCACACAAGAAAAGAAAGCTAGACAGATGAGTTTCGAGATGCAAGAAGTAATGATGGATCATACGTATTTACAGTGTTCCATCTGATGGTTCGATCATGTATTCATGGAAAGCATTTAATGTAGATTGTGCTGATTGAAAATCAAATCAAAATCTTTCCAGATTAAGTATGCTAATCGATTGGCTAAGGGATCCAATCGATTAGCTAGCCAAAATTTTCAGAATTTTATGTGATCTTTATTAATGTTGGGACTTGATTTGCTTGAGGCACAATATTGACTTTGATCTGAAAATTTGTGTGCCAAGCTCTTCTAATCAGTTGTCATTATTTGCACCCTCATTTATCATTATTTGCACTCATTTGCTATAAAACACTAGAATACTCATCTTTTGAGTTGGAGAAATAATTTAAAGAGATGAGCAAAAAATTAAATTCATTATTTTAAGGGTTTAATCATAGTTTTTAGATTATTTCAACCTTAAAATAATGTAGACCTCTTTTATCAAGAAATCTTGATAAATACTTCCCTTAAAGGGAAACACCTAATATAATATGGTGTACCCTTCTCAACACATTGTTGAATGCGAGAGTTGATATAAACAAATGAACAAGTCCACTAAAGGCATGTTCATTTAGCGGATCACTAAAGATCATAAACTTTGAGATATTCTCAAACAATTTGTTTTGATCACAACAATTGATATTTGCCATCATTGTTCATCCTTGGATCAGAGACTTCATAAATGTTGTATACTTAGAAATATACTCTTTCTTAGAAGAACTCTATTGATATTTCTCTTAAAGCTTCGAGCTAGAAAGCATGTGGATTTATGTGGTTATGGGTAGTAAAGATCATCATTTGGAGTTTTTATGAAGACAACACATGATGACAAGTCTACTGCAACACTAATATTAAACAATAACATCTTAAAAGGACTCAAGACCAAGTGCCTTTATAATAAGATAATACCCAGCAAAGCCTTGAATCTTCCTTCATGAAAAGTATGAAAGCTCACCAAGTCATGTTTGTTTGTCAATCAGAGTGAACTGAGTATTGTAAATATAAGGTAGTAGCTTAAAAGTACTAATGCAACTCACTCACACACACACACACACACACACACACACACACACACACACACACACACACACACAATTTTTTCTATCTTAAAAATGACTTTTCTATGCCAAATACAAGAGATTAAAAAGCTATCTCAAACCTTTTTTAATTTGCCTAATCGAATAAGTAAATGTATCCCTCGATTAACAAGGATTTCATAAATCTAATTGATTGTGCCACTTGCATAATCAATTAGAAGGCCGGTAAACGATTGTGAAATCATCAAAGATATCACATTTAAGTCTTGAAATGACTATATATCAAAATTTTCCTATTTCGACATCATTATTGATTATATTTGAATAATATAATTGATTAGACCAATCAATTAGATAATCAATTCGGCTCATAGATTATTTAATTTCTTGGTGATTCCAACTACTATATAAAGGGAGGTCTACCTCCCTTCAAATCATGTTACTTTCCATCAATTTCATATTTTTTTGAAATTTATCTTTCTTCCTCTTTCTAAATAAATTCATATTTCACTTCTAGTTGCCTAAGTATTCTTCAGTGAAGCTTTATTTGTGAGGAAAATATTTTTGTAAAAGGTCGTGCTGGTCGTTTTTATTCTTAAGGGTTCGATACCTTTAAGAGATTGAGTTTTGGTTCTTGAGATCAACCATAAATTTCTGATATTGGTTTATTAAGCTTTGCCAGAAAAAGTTTTGTTTTGGTTAAAGAGATCAACCATAAATCTCTGTTTGATTCGATAGCATAGCCAGGGGGTAAAATTTGTCTTTAAGTTGGGAATAAGTGTAACACCCTATTTCCCATATGCATAAGTATAATTAAATCAAAGATTTTTCACAAACATTTGCACATAGGATCTAACACATATACAAACACACACCTACTGATCATGTAATACTTAATTTAAACAACATGCAGCACAATATTTTAATGCATACGTTTATACTTATGATGTTTATACGTCATCTAACTCATCTGATTTATACCTGTATGTATACACGACATCCAACTCATCTGATATCTTCGCAGTAGAATCATGATTAAAATAAACCAATTCAAAATCTCATAATAGTTTTCATAGCAAAATCTAAAGCACTAACAGCCTTCTCCAAGTGCTATCACACCAAAACATAAAGCAAATACAAGAGCATACATTGTCTCTTAGAAAATCTCAACATAAAACAAATTATTCGCTCCCTAGTGTTACATATTAGAGCATAACCAAAGTTAAAACGAATGAACTAAAAGAAATAGCTCCGGGAGCTAACTTCCACTCACAACAACGTCTTTACTCTTGAGTATCTGCATGATTCCCATGTAAAGGCAACA